>NW_003852478.1:6377169-6377773 GCF_000181295.1 Otolemur garnettii
ATATTTTGGAATAAAAATATTCCAAAATATAAATTTGGAACCTGGAAGAAAAAAAATAATATTTAAATAAAAAATAAAAATAAAAAGCCAGACTGTGTTAGGTTATATCACTCTGGTATTTTTTTTTTTTAATTTCAGAAGATTGTAGGAGTACAAATGTCTTGGTTACATGAATTGCTTTTGCACAGTTTGAATCAAAGTTACAAGTGTGTTCGTCACCTGGGTAGTGTAATTCTATCTATCAGGTGTGAGTTTACCCCTCCCACCTGTCCCCTCCCACCTGCTTGGTTTCCACTGAGCTTTACCACCAAATGTGTTTTGATCAATTAGTTCCAATTTAATAGAGGGGATATGTGGTGTTTATTTTTCCCATTCTAGTGATACTTTGTTGGCTTTTAAATGATATATGTATACAGGGAATTTACCTTCCTTCATATAAGTGGTCCCTGAAGCCTCCTCACAGAGTGGGACAGATGATTTGCCCACCCGGCTACAGAGCATGAGCAAGAGGATGAACCTGGAGAGAAAGGGGAATCCCAGGACCCGCCATCTTGGCAGGAAGCCTCCCGCGCTCCAGGAGCTCCTTCCACGGAAGCCTCCCGCG
>NW_003852478.1:6378149-6389160 GCF_000181295.1 Otolemur garnettii
GAAGCCTCCCGCGCTCCACCAGCTCCTTCCACGGAAGCCTCCCGCGCTCCACCAGCTCCTTCCACGGAAGCCTCCCGCGCTCCACCAGCTCCTTCTGCAGAAGTTCTCCACCTACCTCACACCTATTAGGATCAGGTTGGAAGGGAATTTTCAGAGGTCTAGAAAGTCAATAGAGGGGTTTAAAAATGTTTTGCATTACATGTGTTGACTAAATGGAGTGCTCCAAGCCTGGCCAGGAAAACAAAATAAGGGGAAAAAGGGAAGCAATGAAGATGAAAACCAGTAAGGAGGAATAGGGAAAGAAATAGCCATTTAACCAAACCCCTCAGGATTTAAAAATCTGGTTGTGTAAAAATGTTAAAACACAAAGCAACAATTCCATTAACAGCATTACTTGTTTCCATTGCATGAAATATTTCCTTCACTAGATTTCAAACAATGGAATTTCAAAGCTTCTGGCTTTCTTTGATGTTCCATTTTCTTCTTCAAGCAACCATTCTAATCTCCAAGGGGAGTTCATCTAGTAAACTTGCAATGTACTTGCCCTGTTGTAGAGTGTGGGAGGAAGCCCTGAAACTGAGTTGGACCTTCCTCGTGATCCCCTCATTCATTCAACAGACACTAGCTTAGGGCCTTTGCCATGACCCCAACACAGTCAGCGCTTCAGATACAACCAGGAGCAAAGTTTCTGTGGCCTAGGAGGGAAGGCAGACACTAATCAAATCATTACAAAAATACCTACTAAACTGTGTTCACTTGAGAACACACAGTGAGGCTGGGAAGGCACGGAGATCGTCCACAGCAGGGTGTTCAGCCTTTTTTATCTCAGGGCAAATTGAACCTGTAGATAAATTTCCACGGTGCACTTAAATTAAGTTGATACAAAAAAAAAAAAAGAATATACTTATTGTGCTCTGAATTTCTTTGAAAAATAATTTAATTAATAGTCTCTAAAAGTTTAGGCACACCTAAGATCCTCTCCCAGCACGCTGGCTGGAAATCACTGCTCTGGAGGGTCAGAAAAGGCTGAGCTCAGGGGTCGGGTTCTGAACTGAGCTCTGAAGGGGTTAACTGGGCTGGGCTGGGCTGGGCTGGGGGTTAGTTGGAGGTAACCGCTTACTCAAAGACCTTTAGTCTGAGGGAGCTGTAATATATTTAAGGAACTTCAAGGCCAATGACTGGAACAAAGGGAATGAAGAAATAAAATGTCCCCCAGAGTGAGACGTTCCTCATGGCAAACTGGCCTTCTGGGGCTCTGAGCAGTCCAGGGCAGGGGGCGTGTCCCTTTGGCGGAGACACCATGGACATGGTGGGTGTAACTCCTTGGTAACCGTATCTAGCTCCTCCCTACCCTGGAGAGTCATAAGCTGGATTTTTTTTTCAGCCTAATCATGTGCATCTCTGCTATTCTATTATTTTAAGCAAAATACAGATTTTCTTCACTGCCAAATTGTGAAACAAGAGCCGTGTCCTTAAAAAATAAGCCAATTAAAAAGCCAGTATTTGTATGTTCCCAGAATTTTTTTCACATATTGAATCTCGGTTTAAAATAAATTTAGGCATAAACTGGCTCAAGAGAAAATTGCAAAGATAACAATAAGGACTTGATATGTTGATTTTTATTTGCACATACCCTACAAAAAAAGTCTAACAAATACACCCTGGTGGCTTTTGTTCTGGCTCTCCTGATATATAATAACTTCAACACTTCCATTCTGATATCTGGAAGGGCTGCTCTGAAATGTTATAATCACCCCAAAGTCAAAAGCCATTAAACGTCTATTTCTAAAATAAAAGGCTTATACTCATCTCAGATGATGTCATTTTGTCTGGGCCTCTGCGTTCCCAAGGAAAACAACTTGAAATAATCAAGACCACAGCGTGCAAACTCCCAAGGCGATTCGCTGTAAGGTACAGTATGTGCATGTTTCCTGTTTCCGAGAGGTGTGAGGTTAGGTGAGAGGTGGGGTGAAGGTGAATGGCAAGCAAGAGACTAACGTTTAAAAATAATAACAAAGGTGCAATTACAGAACAAATTGGTGCCTTGAAATTTGTTTCTGGGAACAAAATTTAAAGCAATCTACATTTTTAAAAATATATGAAAATAGGAGCAGCACCTGTGGCTCAAAGGAGTAGGGCCCCGGCCCCATATGCCGGAGGTGGCGGGTTCAAACCCAGCCCCTGCCAAAAAAAAAAAAAGAAAAAAATATATATAATATATGAAAATATGTGCTTTGCAACTTGTTCATGAAAGAGCTGACTGGGATACTGTAAACTCTAACTACAGTATTACTGTTTACATGGGCACTGTTTTTAGCCTTTTACAGAAAGGGCAGTACACTCCCGGTTAGAATGTATCTAATCTATGCATAAAGCTTTCTTGGGCAAAGATTGAATTCCTTCCAAGGTGGTGATTTGTGCAAAAAAGAAACCCCAAATCCTACATCACTATGGGAAAACAACAGTTCAGATTTAACTGTTTTTCTTCACTGCCACAACAAAAATTAAGGAAAGAAAGAGTTCAGTCATTTTAGAGTATAATTTGGCTAAAACCACAGCTTCAAAAATTAAAACCCTAAGCCATTTGCGTGCAGGGAAATGTGAATTGCGAGTGAACGCTGCCTGGTACCAGCTTCCTCCCAGTTGGCTTGTCCTCAGGTTGGCAGCAACTCCAGAGCCTGAGAAAAAGGTGTAGGCATGTGCCTTGTGTTTAAGAAAGAAAAGAAAAGGAAAAAAGAAAGAAAGAAGAAAGGGGCTTCATTTTATAAACATTTCAGTAAAAATGACCATTCCATTTGGGACCAATTCAGCTCAGGTGCTAAGGACAGAATAAACAGGCCTCACGTGAAGGCAGAACAAGTCCAGCTTCTATGGGAATTACACTTGTCGTTACATTTAAAAAGAAATTTCAAAATACAAATCAATATAAACCTAGCTGCACACACATATTCTCCTTACGGTTTCGAAAATGTTAATCTTTCATTCTCACATCATAACATAACGTAAGTCAAAGCCTAGAGCCTGCTGCATCTCTTTGTAATTTCTTTCTGCTACAGTTTTCAGCGCAAATGGTTGTGCCTTAATGCCTTCCACCCAAGAGCCTGCTGACCTACTTTTTAGGCTTAGAGGATGCTCCCCATATTCTCAGTAGGAATAATTTTACTTTTGAGGAGTAATGTCTTCTAGAACTGGGAACATGAATGCAATACCAACAGCTTCTTTTCTGATGTTAGTTTTAATATTTTTATGTTGATAACATACGTGTGCCTTCCTTATTCTAGCCATTATGACCCAATACATCAACTACAAAACACATATAAAGCAAAATCACACCTGATACCTTCACCCAAAAAGCATATATAGGATCTGACTTTCTACTTATCAATAGATTTTACACCAAACACACATCCATTTCTAACAGTTTTCTCTGTTAGTGAGTTTATAGTTAATTTTAAATTTTATTCTGTGTTTGTTAAAGAGCAAAAGATCTTTCAAAAATTCAAAACTGAACACATATGACCTCTATAATTAGAAAATAATCCAACTGTAAGTATTGTTGGGACTATAAACATAAACCAAGCATTGAATTTCATCTAAGTGACAATCCTTGCCCTTCCAAAGCTTATATTCAAAGAATTATATATAATTATACAGCCACACATGACGGGCACAATTACCACTACTTGAATGTTGAAGGTCAATCACGTGGTGAAAGTAGCTTTAATTCTAGGAATTATTTTAGTTGACAGTTGCTCTGATGCTGTTTTCTAAGACACTAGTGAAAATTCCAGACAATTATTTTTAGGCATACAAAAGACCATTCTTCTAAGTAAGTATTGAAAGAATGGAAAAGCAAGCACCACATGTACTCACTATTAAATGGAAATTAATCCATCAACACTCATGTGCACAGCTGGTACTAAAACTCAATGAAAACCAAGCAGGTAGGGGGAGGGTGGAGACATTCACACCTGACAGGCACAATGCCCACTAATTTGATGATGGGCACACTTGTAACTTTGAAACTGCGCAGAAGTGATCCATGTAACCAAAACATTTATATGCCCATAGTATTCTGAAATCAAACAAACAAAAAAAACCCCAAATATTTATTCTTTAAGTAATTATTCCGGTGCCACTGACATGTTTATCTATAGGTAAGATATCAAACTCAAGGGAGTGAACACAAGGTACCAGTATTTTTAAATATAAAAATATAAACCTGGTTTATTAGTAAATGTTATGGTGGCCACGTCTAGTTTGGGTGTCAGTTCCCTTCCTTTGTGGGTGAGCTCCAACTCTGACGGGTGGCAGTAACCGAGGGAATGTCAATCACAGTACTAAACCCGCTGCCCATTTCTCCAAATCCCTAACCCACTTCGCATCCCCTCCACGCAGACACACAGACACACATACACAGTTAAGGCCACGTGGCTTGGCTTGGCCAAAGGGCACCCACCCCTCTGGCAACAGTGACTGAGGTCAGTCAACTTCCTTTCCTGGGATTGATCTACAACCTCTGGAAGAAAAGAGCTCTCTTTTTTTTTGGAATGACATAAACCAGGAGTGTCTGGGAGGATGGGAGGTCACATGGAGGCAGCTGTGATAGGAGGGATTGAGGACACTACTCAAAGGAAAACCAGCACAGAAGAGGCCTGGAGTCCTGATCGTGCGGTCGGAGCTTTGGCCTCAATGCCCCTAATGCTGCTCTGTCCCTGCGCTTCCCATATCAGCAAACAGGAAAGGCAAACACAAACCAGAAAAATGTATGAGTAAAATACATGATCAAGTGTTAATACCCTCAATAGTCTAAGCGCTCTGGTTTTGAATTATTAAGCAAAAATGAGGGGTTTCAATAGGAGAAAAGGGAAATGGTCTTGAGCAGTAAGCAATGAAATGAAATTTAGAGATGGCGTCTACACTGTTTTTGTTTCCAAATGTTCTACATTGAAAATGTGACTACAATGATTGAGAGAAAAGCTTAAGGTAAAGGCATTAATTAAATAAATTAATTAAAATGTAAAATCAATTTTAAGAATGTTGCTCTGGCATCGGGACACAGGATGAACGTTGGGTGGGCACGGAACTGGGACATCAGAGAGAAGGCCGTGAGTCTTCAGTGTGTGTCAGGGGACAAAGAAGTATTCTTGGACAGACGTGAACAACATCTCAAAGGAAAAAGAACCAGCCTGCAGGGGGCTGCTGACCACCACAGGGAGCGAGGGTGGGTCTCCCTCATGTCCTTCCTGAGACGATGAGGTAACCCTGACCAAGACGGGAGGGGACTGAGAGGGGCTGACTTGGAATTAGGGAAGGGAATGTATGTAGTAATGATTCAGATAAAAATCAAAAGCTTAAGAAGCTCTAGTTTTTTGGGGGGGTTTTTTGCTGTTTTTGGCCGGGGCTGGGTTTGAACCTGCCACCCTCAGCATATGGGGCTGGCACCCTACTCCTTGACCTACAGGTGCCATCCCAAGAAGCTCTAACCATAGAATAGATGGAAGGGAACTTAGATTAGCCTAGTACAAGATTCTCATTTTATTTATTTATTTATTTATTTTTTTAAGATACAGTCTTCCTTTGTTGCCCTCAGAAGAGTGCCATGGCACCATCACAGCTCACAGCAACCTCAGAGTCTTGGGCTCAAGTGATCCTCTTGTCTCAGTCTCTCAAGAGACTACAGCCGCCCACCACAACGCCTGCCTGGTTTTAATATTTTTAGGAGGCATCGTCTCCCTCTTGCTCAGGCTGGTCTTGAACTCCTAAACTCAAGCCAGCTACCCACCTGGGCCTCCTAGAGTGCTGGGATATGGCTGTGAGTTGCCACTCCCAGCCTAAGATTCTCATTTTATGATGAGGATATTGGGTTTGCAATAAGCTAAGTGACTTTCAGGTTACACACCTAGGGGCATATTTGGAGGTAAAAATTAGGCCTTCTCTCCACTGTGCTTTTTTCAACTACATCAGATCATCTCTCCTATGTGGTCCACAGCTTTGTCTTCAATAAAACGACCCCGTCCTCCATGCATTCTATGTCATCTTTTCACCACTAAGAAATTTGTATCACACCAGCGTATAGTTAATAAGAACCAGTAATAACTAATCTCATAAACAACTAATTGTATAACCACATAAACAATTACTACTGCTGTCCTTGTGTGTAGACACGGACAGTATGTCTCATGCATTTGTATACGTATTTATATCAGTATAAATTCTAGTGTGTCAATCAAGAATGATCAGTTTTATGATATGGCATGAAAAAATTAAGTCCTTGAAAAAGTAATTTGTAATCACCCCTTAACACATAACCCAAATTACTTAACTAGCTGCCTCAATAAGCAGCTCTAAATATCCTTCCACACAGCTTGTGGTATATTTTAAGTATGCATTAAACATTTTAAACTTCACTTGACATAGCTGTTTGGTAACGTGTGCTGTGGTTAGCTGTTTGAGCTTGCTGGATAGTAAAACTACACCTACAGTTCCAGCGTTTCTCCCGGGAGTGATTTACGGGGAGACATATGTTCCTCATCAGAGTCTGCAGCACAAATCTCAGAAATCAAGAGGAAAAATAGACCCCATTATACAAAACAGTGCTGCAAATCAGGATGGAAAACAACGGCCTTTAAGGCTGTTTATTGTTTTGTTTTGTTCTGTTTTGACAGCCCTGAATCACGAACTTTGAAACACTAGAAACGAAGGTGTATTCCTTTATACAAAAGCCCCATGTTAGGATGCCCACAGTGAACGAGAATCATAAATTAGAACCAAAAGGGAGAAAAATCTTTTCTGAAACGAACTCTTCTCCTGCCTCCTGCAGTCCTCCTCTGGCCGAGCGGCTGGATTCTCCAGCCACGGTGCTGTAAGCTGTCATCAGCTGGCGCTTCCCTCAGTGCCGGTGACATGGACACTGGTGAGGGCCTGGCAGGGGCATTCTTCCAGTTACCATGGCAACATGCTGTCATTATCAGGCCAGGAGGCACGCTCAAAGTTTAAGGAACAGTCTCCTGAAGAGAAAGATTTTTGAAATCCTGCCAACTGTGTTTCAGTTGGAATAGGGTCGTTATAAGTAGAAATATGCAGAAATCCACAATCTGAAATTTGGTGAATCAGAGCGGGAAAACTGACGTGAAGGACGAATGCTGAGGGGGCTGCAACGAGGGGGGCTTCTGGGCTCCTCAGCCTTTACAAGTCTCTGTTAGGAAGGACTTCACATTTTACCAAGACGAACTTTATACAAGTCTGCGGAAAAAGTACTTGGGCAACTGTGGAAAATCCTCCTCTAACACAACAAACAAAACGTCCATGCTTTGAGCTAATGGAGATGAAAGCTTTTGTAATTAAGCAGTAGCCAGGAATATATATGCTCTATGTTTACCTGAACATTTCAAAAGAGGAAAACCATTATAAACAAATCATTGTCAATCAGTTTTTACTGGTGCTAGCGGAGTGTGGTCTGGGTTTGCTCTGGATAAGGGCACATACACGCTTTACACCAGAAAGTAGACCTGAAGGAACCCTGAGCTGCCTTCCACAGTGCAATGGAAACAAATCCTCCACTCCTTCCACACTAGCCGCTGATGAAGACACCACCCTCTGCTAGACGTCCCAGGGGGACGCAAGAGAACCTGGCCAAGAGCTCACGACACTGCGTCTCCCTCTCCTGCGTCGGTGCGAACAATGAACAGACGTGTGGGTCGTTTCCACATCTTGCCTGTTACGAAGGTAGCTGCAATGAACACCAGAGGGATAATATCTTTTTGAAACAATGGAATATTATTCCATCTTTAAAAAGAAGCGAATTTGACAATATGTAACAACACGGATGAACCCGGGGGACGTTACGTTAAGTGGAATAAACCAGTCACACAAGGACACACACTGTGTGAGTCCGCTGACATGAGGCGTCTACAATAGCACATTCGAGAATGGTGGCTGCCCAGGACAGGGAGAAGGATGAAGAGAGACTTACTCACTAATCAATAGGCATAAATTTTCAGTTACGTAAGACGAGTAAAGTCTAGAGCTCTTCTGTACAAAATATGCCTGTGGTTAACAAGCCCATATTGTGCACTTACAGTTTTGTTAAGAGGGTAGATCCCATGTTAAATGTTCTTACAAAACAAATTTTTTAAAAAATAACTGGATCTGCCTTTCCCCATGCCGTTGAGCTTAAATGGGCAATAAATAAATGAGAAGAAATAGAGAAGAAAAAACTTAAGGAACAAAATCCTTTAAAATAAAAATTTACAAATTAAAGAAGTCTCTTAAAAGCATGGTCCACTGTAAAGATTATTTGCGTGTTTATGCACAAAAGTGTAACGTTTTTGATTCTCTCAGACAGAGTAACAGGAATTCCTAGGTCATTATTTTATTCCAAAGTTTTGGGAATTACACAGCCAAGTAGGCACAACTCTAGCTATAAAAACTCTATCTTTGGAAACACTATCTTTAAAAAAAACAAAATAATAAGAAGTTAGCTGATCAAAGTATTCTATAATAGACATACTCCTGTCTGACAATGTGAATGTTACTTTCTTTGCAGTATTACTATTATTATTGCTTAATATTCCATTGCAGAAATCGTCTGATTTCTTTTCTGAATGTATTTATCTTCATTCATTCTTTATGAGGTTTTTGTTCTCGGTCCTTATGTTAAACATTGTTATTATCATTAAATTTATCCTTTTTAATTCTGTGAAGGCAAAAGTGGAAACCTAATATACACATGTATAAGTAAGAAAAAAAAAAGCACTACCTTTAGGAACTTGAGGAGGAGAATGTACACCCCTTTCCACAAAACTTACTCTTCACAGTCTAGTATACGAAAGACTTACAACTCAATTAGTACAATTCCTATCACTGAATGCGTTCCGTGCTGGGAAGCTCTTTCTTCTGGGGGGCCAGTCGAACTTCCTGGCTGGCTTCTCCATGTTGAACCTCAAACTTTCTCACAGCATTTCCTGCCCAATAGGCAGAGATGTCCGAGGAGCCTACTTCTACACAGACAGTATCTTTACAGGAGATATTTGAAAGAGAAAGCTCAGCTACCTAACTAGTAATCTTATGCCAGGTTAAAATTTAAACAAATGTGATATTTTTCTCTGAATTAAAAGAAGTCAAAGGAGGTTCCTCCATGTTCTCCTTTGCTTTCTGATGGAACTGTGGTGCATCATTTCATCCTTCTGGAGATCCAGGAAGTTCTAGGGAGAGAACCCGTAACATTCCTCTATAATTACTGCCTGAGGCAGGCCTCCAGGGTAGGAGCAGCAAACTGCAGGGTGCATTATGTCCTCCAATGTGATGTCTTTGATGCATATAATGTTTTAGAAAGTAAGCCACTTTCTTAAACTTTGGTGATTTCAATTTAAAAAAAATCTAGGTTTCTATTTTTTTTTTTTTTTTTTTGAGAAATTGGCAATGTTAGACTCATGCTCTCCTGGTCCTAGAAGAAATAAGAGAATCTCCAGTTTGACACAGTCTCCACCATCCCCTATCGGCCCTTTTGGTGCCATGGTATGTAATTCTTGCCGTTTATCATTGCGTGGTCACTGTTATGTTTCCAAAATCTAACCAACTTTGTTTAGCTGTATTATTTGCCATAAGTATTTGAGTTGGAGACACCTGTTGTAACCCACGGTTTCAAACATTTTTAAAGTATATAAATATCATATAATTATGCTTTCAGTATCAATTAAAAAGAGGGAAGAAGTTCTATAACTTTAGCAATATTTTAAAATAAACTTATCTTTTATGAACACAAAAATAACAAAATCTACAAATATTTGTATATTTATATGCTAAGAGTAATAACAGTTCATGGATGATACACAGAGCACATCTGAAGCAGGGATTGCTCTTAGTCCTACGTTTCCCCACGGATCCTTGAGTCATAGGTTGGGAATCATTGGTCTAGTAAAAAGAATTACGGGATCAGAACCAGGAAACACAGACCCTAGTCCCACCTGTGCATTGAACAAGCCATTTGTTGATTTGAGGCTCATCAGTTAACCCTTGGTGCCCTTGATGTCCTCAGAGGCAGGGTGAATAGACTGGATTACTGTGAGTGCATTTCCATCCATAGAACACAACAATACTATTCCCTATGAGTCCTTATTCACTAAAAACCCAGGCAACTAGAAAACTTCCCAAAAGTATACCTGGATTTATAAAGGAAAGAATTTTCATGGAAAAGATGAAAACACAAGGAAAATTGTAACTCTACTATTTCTAAATTTAAGTACCATATTATATACTCTGTCCCAAAACACATTTGAAAAACTAGTAATATATTTGCACATAAAGTATCCCAAAGAGAGGTTAGAGTTACAGACAAATTCGCGGAGCTCAGATATTTTGGAAATAAATATTTATCAGACATGTAAGTTTATGGGCTCAAACTTATGTATTCTTTCTGATAGAGTGAGATATTGTGTATAATTATAGTACTTTGAACACTATAGCTTTGTTATCTAGGATTATAAAGTATTATAATGCAGCTATTAGCTGGTATTACCCCAATCTTTGTCTTTAATGGATTCTATTTGGTCAGAACCCATACAGCAACTGAAATTGTTTGTTGATACATATCATTTAATACCAGTTCTTCATAATATTCATTTTTGTAGATTTTGGATACTTAACTGACATTTGGTACGGTATTTATTATGTTGTTTTATGTTGTCTTCCTTCACAGTCTTGTCTCTAAAGGGGCTCTGTAAGTTCATTGAGGAGAGACATCACAGCAATGACAAAATGACAGAAATGACAACAATACACTAACACACACCAAAAGCACATTACACTGGGAGTGAGGACGATACAGTAACACACACCAACAGCACTTTAAACACTGGGAGTGAGGACGATACAGTAACACACACCAAAAGCACCTTACACACCGGGAGTGAGATGATACAGTAACACACACCAACAGCACCTTACACCCTGGGAGTGAGGACGATACAGTAACACACACCAACAGCACATTACACACCGGGAGTGAGGA
>NW_003852478.1:6390105-6395322 GCF_000181295.1 Otolemur garnettii
GATACAGTAACACACACCAACAGCACATTATACACTGGGAGTGAGACGATACAGTAACACACACCAACAGCACCTTACACACTGGGAGTGAGGACGATACAGTAACACACACCAACAGCACATTACCCACCAGGACCGTGCCCAGCACCAGCACTGTGTTACCTCATGAGCTTCATACCATTACTATCTCCACTTTATACTTGAGGAACCTGAGAACCAGTGTGGTTAATCGACCTACTCAGGAGTGCACAGCCAAGGGTCCAAGGCAGAACAAGAACCCAGATCCACCCGATTCCAAAGCCTGTGCTCAGAGCCTCTGCCCCCAACTACTGCTGTTCCAATGTTTTGATGCTTAGAGAGCTTAGACTTACACAGATGTGTTCAATCAATATCGACAAGTTGAAAATGTTTGTGATGTGTGTCCAGTGGTACTAGCATACAATAGATTGTTATTTCAGTATATACTGTAAAATCATTTTCAATATTATAAATTAAATTAAAACACTCTGAGCACCACTCCACCTCAAAGTACATTACCATGCCTTAGAATTTCCGCTGTCAGGGAAGTTTATCTATAATGACAACTGCAGCAAACACACGTTTCTCACCTAATGTCCATTCTCAGCTCCTTTCTCCTAAGAGTCGTCCCTTTGTTCATGGCAAACATAAGCCCAGTTAAGAACATGCTCTCGTCAGTTCTCTTGCAGCCAGAGGCAAAACCTAGTTTTTGCCAAGGATAAGTCTGAGTGGGGCTCTCAAGAAAGCTATTGCTTTTCTAATAAAAAAGGGCAGGTTCAGCCAACGTACGCCATTCACCTCCATCCTTCCTCCCTTCTTGCCTAACCACAAATAAATCCCTGGAGAAGACCTGCCCATTATGACAGTGGTAACACAGCCACACCCTCAGGACACTGACGAAGGAATCACAAAGAGCATAAATTCTGCCTGTCTCTGAATTTCTTGCTGAGGATAATGAATCCCTATTTGTTAAGACAGCTTGGTAAATCTTTCATTACCTACATCCGGGTATCCTAACATAGGCAATGAAGCTGTAATTGATCATTCTGAATTATCAGCGGGATGTAAAAATCAGATCTTAGTAAGTTACAGTTTGTAATAAATGTAATAAATTATAGTTCCCGTGGTAATGGCATGACTCTATCTTGAATCCTAGCATTTTAGATACTGTGAGTCCTTTCTAGATTTATGCTAAGCCTAAGTAGGCCTACCCCTTATTGACCTTGTTTTTAAGATACTACAGAAACTCAGGAGAAATCAACGACTAATAATGTGAGTAAATACATGAGCAAAAACCAAAATTGTTTAGTAAAATATAATTTTTCGAAAATAGTTATGTGGGTCAAAACACATGGAAGTTTTGTGTTTCTTTGTTTCCTGATTCAGAGCTTCCTGACCAACATACCCCAGCTCTCTGGTTTGCCGCTAACAGGTTACAGGGGTGCCAGGCTGCTCTTTGTCTCAGCCAGCAGGTCAACTGCGTAGGGCCTATAGTGACCAGGACCAGTTCCGTTTAACCACAGCAGTCTCCCACGGGGCTCACCCCAGCATGCTGTGCAGACACTGCCATTTTTCACAAAGTAAAAAAGCTTGGGACGCACCATCCAAAATGGCAGCTAGATGCCATCAAAATAATGATAGTCATGGGAGAAGAAAGTACCTATTCACAAAACTCTCAACCAAAAATTAGTTAACACACATAACATCATTTTATTCTCAGCAAAATCATAAGGGGTCAACAGGGCAGTTGCGCTTAATACCAAGGTCCAAGAATGATTTGCCCACTGACACGCACTGCTAGGAAACAGCAAAGCCAGCATTTTAAATCAAGAATTTCTACATCCAAACACTCTGCTTTGGGTGATACACCATCCTATATGACATTGCAGGTTGATATAGATCTTTTCTTTTTTTTGAGATAGGGCCTCAAGCTGTCGCCCTGGGTAGAGTGCCGTGGCATCTCAGCTCACAGCAACCTCCAACTCCTGGGCTCAAGCGAGTCTCCTGCCTCAGCCTCCCAAGTAGCTGGGACCACAGGTGCCCGCCACAACACCCAGCTATTTTTTGGTTGCAGCTGTCATTGTTGTTTGGTGGGTCCGGCCGAATTAGAACCCACCACCTTAGGTGTATGTGGCTGGCGCCTTAGCTGCTTGAGCCACAGGCACCGAGCCTGATACAGATCTTTTAAAATCGGATTTTAATTTCATTCTCTGAAGAAAGTTCAAACAGTTTCTCTTTGTTCTCTCTTGTGACTGTCATGTAAACAAACACTAAGGTAGATGAAAACTGATCCTCTCTCTGAACTCAGCAGGCCCTAGAAGGCATAACACTAATCAACATATTTAGGCTATAGCAATTTTCTTTTTACAGCTTCTTACCCCAACACTCAGAGAGCCAACCTTTGTTATTTCATGTGAGTGGAAAAGAGATTTTGCCCACCACTCCAGAAGTCTCCCCCAAAGTATCTACTAAAGAGACCAGATTTAAAAGAAAAGAGTATGGTGCCCTTGACCATGCTTAAGTTTTTTTTTTTGTTTGGCTTTGTTTTACTAATCACACTTCCTTTTTCCTCTGGCATATGGGGCCAGCGCCCTACTCCTTGAGCCACACTTTCTATTACTCTACCTAATCACATTTTCTTATTACTCTTTCCATACAAGAGAAGAATATAGGAAAATGAGAGAAATTGTCAAGAGCAAATTGTATATTTAACGGACAAAAATGAATTAAGCACAAGGTAATCATTGTCAAGAGATATTATTGAAATAAACAGAATTTAAGGTGCTACTCCTGTTTTAGGAAGCTAGACAACCAAACGATTTCAATAGCTAGAAATAATATTCTGTGACCATAAGGAAACAGAAAGGTCCTATGCATGGAAGTGGGAGGTGTGGGACATCTGCGAGCAGTCAGTGTAGACAGGTTAAAAAGACAGGCTGTGTCTAAGATATCAACCAGGACAACAGGTCTCTGTTCAGAAATAAGAACATGACAGGAGGGTTAAGCACAAAACAATATCTGTCAGCAAGTACGAGTCATAAAATAAAATAAATGTGACTGTTACAGGTGGGCTTGTGGCTGGTGTAGAATCTCATGCTTAAAGATATAGGCTCTGTGGCCGGGAGTGGTGGCTCACGCCTGTAATCCTAGCATTCTGGGAGGCTGAGGCAGGTGGATTGTGCTGAGCTCATAGGTTCAAGACCAGCCTAAGCAAGAGCAAGACCTTGTCTCTAAAAAAAAAAAAAATAGCCTGGCGTTGTGGCAGGTGCCTGTAGTCCCAGCTACTGGGGAGGCTGAGGCAAGAGAATCGCTTGAGCCCAAGAGTTTGAGGTTGCTGTGAGCTATGATGCTACAGCAATCTACTGAGGATGACAAAGATTCTTTCTCAAAAAAAAAAAAAAAATGACATAGTCTCCAGAACCAGAATATGTTGAATACCTGGGTTCAAACCTTTGTTCTGCCATTTAGCTATTGGGTGATGATAACACATGCAAAGTTTTAGTATGAACAAAGTTTGTTTTCTTAATCCTATCAGTGAAAATAGTAAAACTGGGGAGCTGATCATAATCCCAAAAAATCCTGAATGCTATAATCACAAACATTGAAATCCTAAAAGATCAAAATCCTGAAATATACCTCTGGAAAAAATATTTTAAAAATTCTCCACAAATATTTATTTATATGTGAAAAGGGCAATTTATGTGAGAAACAAATGAAAACACAACAGAACACCTCATGGGCCACTTCACAAGATAAAACAGGCAATACTAACACGTTTGCAGGCATCAATGCTCAAGGATCCTAACCATGGTGCAATAGTTCAGAGACAACTTGCATTCGTAAGTAAATAAGTCAGAAAGGGAAATGGATCAACGCACATCATCATCAGTAGTAACTGTGTGCACCCAGCTTTATACCTGTGGTGGTCTACACTAGCATGACAACCTTAGTCTTTGACTAGATTGATCAAAAACTGTGACGGTTCACCACCACAAACACAGTCACCAAAGAGCTGAGATCTCGAGAAATTCTCTTTCACGAATGCAGATGTGCAAAGAGGAATCTCTTTATAAGGGAATGTCACCCTTTCTGCATACACCCAAGACGCTTGCACACAAAATCTGTATTGTGATAATGCACTTCCACGGAGTCAAATTTACAAAACACACATAGAACAAATTAGAACTCTCTACAAGTTGCTGTGCAATTTATACCTTCAATTTATACCAGATGCCAGCAGCATGACTCAGTCTGAAAAAGCCTAAAAACCCAGCAGATCCATCATGTGAGCCTTGGAGTCCAAAGGCCTGGAAGCCTGGAGGTCTGAGGTCCAAGGCAACAGAAGGGAGGTCTGCACGAGCTGTGAGGGAGACCAAGGGAGACCAGACCATTCTGCATGTGTTTCCTCCAAGCCCGGAGGGCAGACTGGATGGGGCCCACCACACTGGGGGCAGATCTTCCCTACCTGGTCCACCTAGACTTGACACTGAGATCCTCCAAACCCCCCTGCCCAGATGCACCCCAAATAATGCTTCTCTAGATTTTAGTTGTTCCTTAATCCAGTCGAGTTGACACCTAAAATTTAGTCCACAAGTGCAGGTGTTGTCAGTTTGACACCCACACACATCCTAAACGTTCTGAATGTCCAAATAAAGATAATGACAAAACTAGTATTTCTGCCCAATGTGACACCAGTACCCAGTGACTGTGATGTTCAGATTTTAGATGTTAGGGATTTAGCCTTTAGGAATTTTGATCTTTCAGGATTTCAACATTCGAGAGTGTGACATTCAGGCTCGGGTCTTTCGGGATTATGACCCAAACTATAACACTACAGCAGTATGTAAAAAGAATTTTTATATTGATTAACTGCTTGTTGTCAATAATTTTGACCAAATTTTCACCAACTACAAAATGTGCAGAGATAAATTTTGCCACTCAGTAACAAGAAAACTGAGACCACACGTTGGAGCAGCAGGAGCACTGTGCTGTGGGGGTGCTCACTGAGAGGGGGGGCGCTCACTGAGGGGGGGTGCTCACCGAGAGAGGGGGGTTCTCACTGAGAGAGGGGGGCGCTCACTGAGAGAGCCAGGTGCTCACCAAGGGGGGGTGCTCACCGAGAGTGGGGGGTGCTCACGGAGAGAGGGGGGTGCTCACTGAGGGGGGCGCTCACTGAGAGAGTGGAGCAGCTGGCTCCAG
>NW_003852478.1:6395342-6397961 GCF_000181295.1 Otolemur garnettii
TCCACAAGTGCAGGTGTTGTCAGTTTGACACCCACACACATCCTAAACGTTCTGAATGTCCAAATAAAGATAATGACAAAACTAGTATTTCTGCCCAATGTGACACCAGTACCCAGTGACTGTGATGTTCAGATTTTAGATGTTAGGGATTTAGCCTTTAGGAATTTTGATCTTTCAGGATTTCAACATTCGAGAGTGTGACATTCAGGCTCGGGTCTTTCGGGATTATGACCCAAACTATAACACTACAGCAGTATGTAAAAAGAATTTTTATATTGATTAACTGCTTGTTGTCAATAATTTTGACCAAATTTTCACCAACTACAAAATGTGCAGAGATAAATTTTGCCACTCAGTAACAAGAAAACTGAGACCACACGTTGGAGCAGCAGGAGCACTGTGCTGTGGGGGTGCTCACTGAGAGGGGGGGCGCTCACTGAGGGGGGGTGCTCACCGAGAGAGGGGGGTTCTCACTGAGAGAGGGGGGCGCTCACTGAGAGAGCCAGGTGCTCACCAAGGGGGGGTGCTCACCGAGAGTGGGGGGTGCTCACGGAGAGAGGGGGGTGCTCACTGAGGGGGGCGCTCACTGAGAGAGTGGAGCAGCTGGCTCCAGCATGCCCGAGCACATCCGGAAGGCAATTCCATTGTTCCATACATACTGGGACAATCTTGCCCCTTTGTATTCTACAGGATCGAGTCACCATGGCCCCAATGTTATGATAGTACTTTTTATCCTGAGATATAAATTAAATATTCTTCCCAGCAGCTAACTCTCAACATAAGCCCTTCTTTTCAGGACATTTGACTTCTCAACGAGGGGTATGTCTATACTGGCTAAGTAAAAGTCTTTCTTTAGAAATAAAGCCTTTTGGTGTCTACAAAAGCTGACAGGTGTGCATGTGTGCACATGTGTCTGAGTGTGTACGTAAGCTTACCTATGTGAAATTTAAGCAACACATCTCTACCCTGTTTAAACCATATATCCAAAGTTAATTTAGGTAGGAATGTGTGGTGTATAAAGTAAGATGTCTTTAAAAATTTAAAAATATGCCAAAATTTCCACAAATTCTTATTTTTTAATCGTCAACCACTGCGCTTACAAATTTTCCTAATATAAACATGAATGCTCAGAAGTATTTTAAAAGCGAGAAAATGCAATATCCTGAGCAATCGTAGAGCAACTAATAAAAAGTGAAACGCTGGGTCAATGAACACCTTGAGCAAATGTTAAATGAAAACTTTGACAGCCCAACTGCAGTTCCAAAACCAACACAGCAACATCTGAACGTTACAAAAGGGCTCCTCAAATAACCTCAGAGAACACCGTCTTTGTTCTGTGTTTCTGAAGTTATGTGTTTTAAGAATAACTTCTAATTACGTTCTCCTGGCATTTAAATTCACTGTAATCAAAGCACTGTTCTATGCACTGTGCAAGTCATGTTAAACCTTTCTAAGTCAATGTTTATTTACAGCCAGACACATGTGATCACATACAGTTCCATACTTAATGAAACGGGAACAAATTCCATGAGTTTTTCTTAAGTAAATTTTAAGTTGGCAAATGGGTTCCAGACTAAGCAAGGAAATGTTTCATTTCTGTGGAAACTTCCTTGTCAGGCTTTCATTTTCCATAACCAGCCGTAGCAAAAGTCATTTACATGCACAGAGTGAAGTGCAGGCACACGGGGCACTAATGCTCACAGCTACACAAGCTGCCTCTGAGAAGTCCACCTGTCCCTCACCGGGCCAGTAGGTGAGCCTTCCTGAACTCTGCACAGTTCAGAGTGGGGAACTCTGCACAGATCCATCTAAGCACTCAGGTGTGTGCATGCACACACTCGCACACACACATATGCACAGGGGTATGCACGCACACACTCGCACACATGCACACGCGTGCACACACACATGCACAGGGGGTATGCACACACACTCACACACACACATTCATCAGTGACTGAAGGGAAATGCATTGTTTTTAAAGTACTCATGTTTTGCACATAAGTTTTAGTAACTTCTCACTCTCAACTTGACATAAAATGTAAATAATATTGAATTTGATGTAAAATAACACAAAAAGATGCCTCCATGAGTTATGCCGCAGTTCTTATTTGAAGTATAAATAATTAGATTTTGCGAAACTTAATCATTCATTTCTCCCACATCAGCAGAGCCTACTGTACTGGAATGTTTGGGTATTACTGGGGATCCTACCATTTAATTCAAATTCAGAATAAAAAATGAGAAGTCGAGATATGAAAATAGCAATTTCTTACCCTTTAACATTGTGTAACATACTAAAGAAACAGTTTTTTTTAAGTTTGAAAAGATAATCTCAAAGAGAATGTACCCGCAGAAACTGAATAGGCTGCACTACATTTGCTTTTTCCTTACAGATAACATTATGCTCTGTGAGTATTTTGTTATTTTAACCAGGTCTCGGCTCTAAGGAACATGAATTATGATGGAATTAGAAAGAAGGACATCTCACTGCCCTGCCTGGAAAAGAAAAATACTGCAATGAAAACCTCTGACCCTACAGGTCGGGTGGCATTCACCAGGCTGCGTGGAATCCCAGACAACTCCAGCAGAGACGGGACACCTCCTTCTGAAACGGCC
>NW_003852478.1:6398096-6440079 GCF_000181295.1 Otolemur garnettii
CCCAGATCTTTGTCCACTGTGAACTGTCCAGTGACAGAATAGACGTAGATGAGGAGGATCAGCAGCTCCTCAGGGCCGTAGTCGTCGCTGGTCCGCTGACTTGAAGGCTTGATCATGGGCAACAGCTGATTTAACACAACAGGCATTGCCGACTCGCCGATGCTCTGAAAGAAAAAATGATAATACGAACGAAAGTCAATCTTGTACAAAGAAAAATCTGTGCCCCACGTTCGTTCAGAGATGGCTTCAAACCAGTCTACGACGTCCACTGACCAGGCTGCTTCTCATTTGCCTGTGTCTTGTCCTGGAGAGAAGTTTGTATTAGAGTTTTTGTTTTGAAAGACTTCATTTCTAAAATGGCTAGACAAGTCGCCATCTTACTAGTGCTTAAATAAGGAGTCCACTAATTTTAAAAATGAAAATGTAAATATTTCACACACTTGAAATTTTAAATAAAAATAGTATATCCACACATTAATATGATTCAGAAAACAAACAAGGCAACATCTCTACAACAAAATGAGTGCTGAGACTCTACGAAAGGACACACCTCAGGTTTACAGCGTTCTCTGGTTAACAGTCTTTATATCAGCAAATATTAGCAAGAATGTTTTTCAAGGCAACAAAAAGTCATTTTCTGGCAAATCTGATGAACAGAATAAGGGATCAAACTGGGTAACATCACTTAGGGTTCAAGATTTCTGTGACTTAATCTGCAGGTAACTCATGTTAACATTTTTAAAAAATTGTTTTTTAGCTCTTCTACCAATTTCTTGAGTGATGTTTAACAGAGAATTTCAAAACTCTATGCATGTGATAATAGCAATGCATTACTGGTGTAACTGCAAAACTTTTAGGAAACTATATACATTTCTAGCATAAATTCTGAGATTTTTTTTGTGTGTGAATGGATAAATCCCCATTTAAAATCATGTCATTTACTTCTGCTTACAGTATAAAATAGCCCTAAAGATAAAACTCCATTCTTTGTATTTATATTGAAATCAGGGGCCAAAGTCTCACAACTTGCAACTTACATTGCTCATTCAGAAGCATTAAATGAGCACCTACTGTGTTCCAGGTATAGGTCTAGGGACCGGGCAGTGAACAAAGTCTGCTCTCATAAACATCCTAGTTAGGGAAAATAATTAAAAGGATAAAGTGGCAAAATATCAATAGTGGTCCTCCCACATCTGCAGCTTGATTCTCCATGGTCTCACTTTTATCTGTGGTTAACCATGGTCTGAAAATATTAAATAAAATAAGGTGATAAGAGGAAGAGACACATTCCTATAACTTTTATTCTAGTATGTTACTATAACTGTTCTATTTTATTATTTAGTGTTGTTAATCTCTTCTGCGCCTAATTTAGGAATTAAACTTGATTACAGGTATGTGTAGGTAAAAACATAGTACAGTACAGCTGCTGTGACCCCCCAAGAGACTAACGAATGGGTCAACATCCAGAGACGGTCAGCGTCAGGAGCGAGGCTTACTGTGCTGATATACACATGTGGTGGATGTCCAGTGTGCGGAAAGCAGGTCAACTGAAGGAGGTGGTCAGTGTGGGGAGGTGGCCAACCATGGAGGTTCTACTGTATATATAGAGTTTGGGGGTATCTATAGTTTCAGGTACCCATAGGAGGTCTTGGAATGTGCCCCCCACAAATAAGGGGGGACTACTGCAGTATAGTAAATAGTGGTTAAGTTCTGTGGGAAAAAACAAAGCAGGAAAGAAAGAAAGAAAGATGGGCCTCAGGGTGTGTGTGCACATGTGTAAATATGCACTATTTGACATCGGAGCCATGTTCAAAAGGGAATATCAGAATAAAGAAAACCGATAGGAACCCCTCTCTTTTTGAAGAGAGAGCTAACAGCCAAGGGCTTAATCTTGTTCTATCCTGGAATGATTACCAAAAAGGAGCTTTCAAGTCATTTCCACACCTGGAAAACTTTGGATATGTCATATCAAGGTCAAGGTTCACAATTACAGTTCATACACAAAAGCAGCTGTTGCCATTTATTTTTACTAAAAATCTTGGATGTTCATGACATAATACACAGAATTAAAATGCTAAGTCTTTGGAATGGATAAGGTAAAAATTTTGGAGAGAACAGAATGGAGATTTGTTGTTACATGGTGACCAAACATGATGTACAAATACAAACACAGGCCCTCCTCTGAGGGGCAGGGGCCAAAGGCCTAACGGCGCCCCGGGACTTTCCTACTGCCTGAGGCATCTCGAAGGAACCTCACCGGTTCTTTCTTTGCTTTGCAAACTGCCGAAAGCAATTTAGAAGAGAGGAGTGCTGTGGTTGGCCTGTTGGAGAGGGCTGCGAAGGGCTGTGGGTTTACTTCATCACCACATCCCTGGATGACAATAAGCAGACTGCTTCATTGTTTCACATCTCACTCCTGAAAAGCAGGTGTCTACATAAAGCATCTGTCCTCTAGGAGCCCCTTGGTTCTCACCAGAGCACAAGGATTTTTTAAAAAATAGTTATAAGAAAGAAAACAGAGTAGGGTGGCCGTTCTAGACATTGTAGAGACTTGCTCACTGGCTTCTGGTCGCCAGGGCTTCCTTCTCATCGAGCGAAACCCTCCTCACTGATCATCAGCAGACCTCTGCTGTACAGACCAGTTTCTAAAATCACAGTCCTAATCTGCTTAATGCATCTCAAGAAGCCATTAAATGCACTGAATAGAAAATCAAGAATATAGACCAGTCCGAAAGAGGAGTGGGATACGGTGGAAACGAAGGCATTCCACTTAGAAAAGCAGATTCTAGTCCGGACTGTTCCTCTAACGAGTTCCTTAACCTCTTGGCATCTCCTCATCGCTGACCTGACATCACGTGACTAGAAGATGGTGAAGTAATAAGTCACATTAGGCCCAGGTACCTATTTGCACTTTTTCCCCCTCTCTCCTTTTTTGTGCCCTCCTTACCACTGATAGTTGAAAGCAGCAGTTCACGCTCTTACAACAAAATATAACTGCTCAAAAAAAACCCCCAAAGCTTCACTGTAGACACAGTGGACAAGCCCAGAAATAATGGAATTGCAGACGTGTGTAACCCGGGCCGCCGTGCACACATGCATCTCCCAGCCGTCCAGTGAGAGGCTCTAGAAGCAGCCTCACACCACAGTAGCAAGAAACACACCCAGGGGCCAGATCTCAGTCCTTAACATAATTCTCCAGTGAAAGGAACCGAGGAAGCTGGGAGAAGTGGCTGATTCCAGAGATGGGGCAAGAGAAAACACAGGTGAGCCTAGAAGATCTTATAGTGCCAGAAATCTAGGAAATAATAATAATAATAATAAATAGCATAGAGATAGGCCCAAAGGAAACAGAAGCCACTGAAAGACTTTCCAGTGATAAAAGCTGGAACGACTTGAACAAGAAAATAAGGAAAGTGACATTTGATTATAAATAAAGTATATGGTCAATATCCATCAGTCCACACGGATATAAGTGAGTGATTGAATTATAAATAGCAATATAGGGGAAGGGACAAATGTTTCTTACAGAATTTGAAATAACTTATCTAATTTCCCCTTCAGGAGGTGGAGCTTAATTCTCCCCCTCCACAAATATGGGGCACATGTGATAACTTGCTTCTAAAACACAGTGTACAGAAGGGGAGGGAGGAGTAACTTTATCTTGGCTCAGGGGTCACGGTTAACACAATCCCTGATGGATCACTGATGTCAGGCGTCCCTAAGATGATGTCACCTTCCCTGATATGACGTGATGAGAATGGCACTTCACTTTTGTAGCATTCTTCCCCCAAACCCATAAGCCCTCTAACCGTGGCAAAGACATCAGCAATCCCAACTGAGGGACGTTCCCCAAAATGCCTGACCCCCAGTTGACACTAAGAAAAAATAGCTAAGTGGAAGAGTGGCGTCCTGGAGGGGATCCCGAAACAGAAGAAGACTTTAGGAAGAATTCATGAAATCTAAAGTCTGGAGTTTATGGTTTATAGTAAAGTGCCCAAGTTGGCTTCTTAGTTTTGACAAATGTACCACAGTAACATACAACTCTAACACCTAATAAAGATGGGGCATACGCAGAAACTCTGTACTATGGGAACTTTTCTGTAAGTCTAGAACTATTCTAACACAAAATGCTTATAGGGAAGTGGAGGGGAGAGGACCGGAAGAAAGGAAAAGAGGGTATGGAAGATAAAACCCGACACTGGAAAGAACTCCTACCAATCAGAGCCGTCAGCCAAGGAACTTGCCCAGGAACCAGTGAATGCCCGTCCGTGGCCAAGGAGGCAGCGCCGGCTGCCAGGGTGAAGCAGAGGGGGCCTGGGCCGCTCTGGCTTAGAGGGAACTAGACCTTCCTTGTACCATCTATAAAGCTGCGGTTCCAGAATGCCCTTCTCTTCTCTTAGAACAGTGCCTCAGTAAGGAGGAATAAAAAGAACAGTGATTTCCTAGATTGAAAACCTTTCTAAAAGCTGGGCATGGTGGCTCACACCCGTAACCATCGCAGTCTGGGAGGCTGAGGCAGGTGGACCACTTGAGCTCAGGAGTTAGGGCAAGAATAAGACCCTGTTACTACTAAAAATAGAAAGGAAAAAATAAACTAGCCAGGTGTGGTGGCACATGCCTGTAGTCCCAGGTACAAGGGAAGCTGAAAAAAGAGGATGGCTTGAGCCCAAGAGTTTGAGGTTGCTGTGAGCTACAATCATACCGTGGCACTCTACCCAGGGTGACAGAGTGAGACTCAAAACAGAAACAAAAAAAACGAAGAGAATAAGAAGACTTTTTTTAACAGTTGTAGAAAGCGTCTCAGGAGGGTTAATGAAGATGTGGAATAAGACTCCATGCCCGGTTTGCTGCTGGCTGTGACACGGACTAGCTACTTGGGCAAATTATTTAACTTTCCACGTGCCAAGTTCCTCACCTGTGAAATAGAAATATTCTAAATGTCTGAATATCTTAGCTCCTGTTTGCATAACATTGGAACAATTGTTTAAACTACTTTGTGGTTTAAAATTATCTTTACAATAGGGCACTCCTTGTAAACACTAAAACGTAAAGTGACTCTGTTTTCCGAGGGCTACTTTTAGGCAAAACACTTTACCTTATTTAGGAATGTTCAGTAATTGCTTTTGCTTCATCAGGGTGCTCTGAAAATTGAGCAATAGAAGTAAACCACACCGCACAGAGCCTCTGATAAATATTATAAACTATTACGATGAATGCACCCCCCTACTGCCCTGTAGGCTGCCTTCTTACCCAGCAGTGCTGATTATGAAGCTTGGTAAGGGAATAAGATACCTTCTATAAATCGGAAGTTAGTAGTCTCTAAGGAGGGAGGGCCGGCCCTCAGACACAGGGCTTAAAACCACATCTTGGAACTTAGCTGCAGCAGTCAGGAAAAGGTCGCAGGCAATATAAACATTATTAAGCACTGCCATTTATAAAGAACGCACAGAGAAAACACAACCAAACGTTAAAAAATGGCTTCTTTATAAAGTATTGAGATTAAGTTTCTCACTCATTTTGATATAAATGGACCTACTAGTAGGAGGCAGAAGACTTGAGCTGTGTCTCGAGTGACCAAACCTTTTGTTTATCTGCAGTCTGGGGCTTGTGTTATTCTTGAATGAGTCCCCAGTAACTCTATACAACAGGCCCTCTGTAAAATGTGTGTTGTCTTTTAAAAAGCTGACCTTTTTGGATGAATTAAAATACCTCTGCAAAGTCAGTTTGTGTGTGTGCTGCTACCTACACAGGATGAGGAGCAAACAGGCCGTATTCCCCGTGGCTTCAGAGCAGGTTGGGCTGGGCCTGCACCTGCCCCTCAGTGGTGCAAGCCGAGACACTCAGTGAAACACCAAGCCATGCTAAGCGCTGCTGGAGGACGTGTCTCTGCAGTTCCCCCAAGCTTTAGCCCCCCAAGGCGTATGTGGGTTCCTGGGAGTTTTCCACTCCCAGCAGAGGCCTGAGGGAGTGCCCAAAGCTCTTTTGCTCAAAGCATCACCTGGCCATCATTTGCTATAAGATCTGCCACAGTCTTTAAATTCTCATAATTAAAGTCTCTCTGTTTTTTTTTTTTTTTGGGGGGGGGGTAATGGGCTTCTTTTCATATACCCCAGGTAAAATGTATACCCCATTTAAGAGCTGCCACAGGCTTTAAATTCTCATAATTAAAATCTCTCTGTTTTGGGTGGGGGGCAATAGGCTTCTTTTGTATACCCCAAGTAAAATGCAAAAATGTAACTTGTGTGTGTAAGGACAATTTATTGGTACAGTCACATGGCAACAAATGCATCAACAAATATTTACTGTGTATACACTACAGGGTGTCCCAAAGTTGCCTATAAAGTCAGCGTATGTAGCAAAAATAGAAAATTACAAAACAGTCATTACAAATTTTACAAAGAGGTGGCCAACGTGTAGAGAATATTAGACAAATATTTGTATATGCCAGACACTATACCGTGTTTTATTCCGAGGACCCAAGATGCAAGGAGCTCACAGGTAAGCAGAGGTAGGAGAGGAGCTGTGACAATGCGGTAAGTAAATTCCTTGGTAGAGGTATGTGTTTACTTTGGAAACACAGCAGAGGAACATCTAAATCTTGGAAAATATCGACTGAGACTTACAATCTCAACTGATTCTTAAGCAGTCAGCATCTAACAGTAGGAAGGAACAAAACTCTGAGGAATGAGAGATGGCACAGGATCCTTCCTTTATTCCTTCAACAAATATTTAATGTGCCCCTATAAGAGGATATGGTAGGCAGAATAATGGCCCCCAAAGCATCCCACATCCTAGTCCCAAAGCTGTGGCTTTGATACCCGATGTGGCAATAGGGACTTTGCAGACATGATTAAGATTGCATATCTCCAAGTGAAGCTTTCTAAAAGCAGAGTATGAATGTCTTAACTCAATAACTAAAAAAATGACATGAAGGTTACGTTAACCAGTTTGATGAGAGTATTTCAGGATGTATGTGAGAACACCACACTGTACCCCGTGATTGCATTAATGTACACAGCTGATTTAACAAAAAAAATCTAAAAGAAAAAGATTGCAGATCTTGAGATGGGAGATCATCCCGCCCTGTCTGGATGAGCCTACTCTAATTACAGGCGCCCTTCAAAGTGGAGCAGCTTTCTCAGCTGTGTCAGAGGGAGGCATGGTGATGAAGGGTCAGAAAGATGGAAGGTGGCTGGCTAGGGAGATGGAGAAAGGAGGCCTGGAGCCATGGAATGCAGGAGGCCTGTCCAAACGGGAAGGAGCGAGAAAATAAGTTCTCCCCTGGAGAACTGGAGGGTCCAGAAAGGAAAATGGCCCTGATGACATTTTTTAATTAAATCATAGCTGTGTACATTAATGCAATCATGGGGTACAATGTGCTGGTTTTATATATCATTTGAAATATTTTCATCAAACTGGTTAACATAGCCTTCACCTCATTTTCTTAGTTACTGTGTTTAGACGCTTATATTCTACACTTAGTAAATTTAACACGTACCCTTGTAAGATGCACCGTAGGTGTGATCCCACCAATTACCCTCCCTTCACTCATCCTCCCCTCTCCCCTCCCCTCCCTCTCTGCTTCCCCCTTCTTCTTGGGCTATAGTTGGGTTATAGCTTTTATATGAAAGCTATAAATTGGTTTCATAGTAGGGCTGAGTACATTGGATACTTTTTCTTCCATTCTTGAGATACTTTGCTAAGAAGAATATGTTCCAGCTCCGTCCATGTAAACATGAAGGAGGTAAAGTCTCCATCTTTCTTTAGAGCTGCATAGTATTCCATGGTGTACACATACCACAATTTATTGATCCATTCGTGGGTTGATGGGCACTTGGGCTTCTTCCATGACCTAGCAGTTAATAATTGGGCTGCAATAAACATTCTGGTACAAATATCTTTGTTATAATGTGATTTTTGGTCTTCTGGGGAATTGAAGGATTGAATGGCAGGACTATTTTTAGATCCCTAAGTGATCTCTAAATCTCTTTCCAAAAGGAACATATTAGTTTGCACTCCCACCAGCAGTGCAAACGTGTTTCCTTTTCTCCACATCCACGCCAACATTTCCGGTTTTGGGATTTTGTGATGTGGGCTAATCTTACTGGAGTTAGATGATATCTCAAAGTAGTTTTGATTTGCATTTCTCTGATGATTAAGGATGATGAACATTTTTTCATATATCTGTAGGCCATGCACCTGTCTTCTTTAGAGAAGTTTCTCTTCAAGTCCCTTGCCCACCCTGAGGTGGGATCGCTTGTTCTTTTCTTGCTAATATGTTTGAGTGCTCTGTGGATTCTGGTTATTAAACCTTTGTCGGAGACATAACCTGCAAATATCTTCTCCCATTCTGAGGGCTGTCTGCTTGCTTTACTTACTGTGTTCTTGGCTGTGCAGAAGCTTTTTAGTTTGATCAGATCCCAGTAATATATTTTTGGTGTTGCTTCAATTGCCCGAGGTGGGGGGGGCGTTCCTCATAAAATATTTGTCTGGGCCAACTTCTTCAAGTGTTTTCCCTGCACTTTCTTCTAGCATTTTTATAGTTTCATGTCTTAAGTTTAAATCTTTAATCCCGTGAGAGTTTATCTTAGTTAATGGTAAAAGGTGTGGATCCAGTTTCAGTCTTCTACAGGTCGCCAGCCAGTTCACCCAGCACTATTTGTTAAATAGGGAATCTTTTCCCCATTGAATGTTTTTAATTGACTTATTAAAGATCAAATAACAGTAAGTAGCTGGGTTCATCTCTTGGTTCTCTATTCTGTTCCATGCATCTATCTCTCTGTTTTTGTGCCCGTACCCTGCAGTTTTGATCACTATTGATTTATAGTATAATCTGAGGTCTGGTAGCATGATTCCTCCTACTTTGTTTTTATTTCTGAGTAATGTCTTGACTATTTAAGTTTTTTTCTGATTCCATATAAAACGAAGTATTATTTTTTCAAGATCTTTAAAGTATGAATGTGGAGCTTTAATAGGGATTGGTTTAAAATTGTATATCGCTTTGGGTAGTACGGACATTTTAACAATGTTGATTCTTCCCAGCCATGAGATGGTATGTTTTTCCATTTGTTAACATCTTCAGCTATTTCTTCTCTTAGAGTTCTATAGTTCTCTTTATAGAGATCTTTCAAATCCTTTGTTAGGTAAACTCCCAAATATTTCATCTTCTTTGGCACTACTATGAACGGAATAGAGTCCTTGACTGTTTTTTTTAGCTTGACTATTGTTGGTATATATAAAGTATATAGATTTATAAGTGTTGATTTTGTAACCTGAGAGGCTACAGATTTATGAGTGTTGCTTCTGTAACCTGAGGTGCTGCTGTATTCCTCGATCACTTCTAAGAGTTTTGTAGTAGAATCCCAGGTGTTTTCCAGATATACAATCATATCATCTGCAGAGAGTGAAAGTTTGATCTCCTTTGATCCTACATGGATACCTTTGATCGCCTTTTCTTGCCTACTTGCAATGGCTAAGACTTCCATTACAACGTTGAAAAGCAGTGGAGACAATAGGAAACCTTGCCTGGTTCCTGATCTAGTGGCAATGATTTCAATTTAACTCCATTCAATACAATATTGGCTGTTTGTTCGTTGTAGATGGCCTCCATCAGTTTAAGAAATATCCCTTCTCTACCCATTTTCTTAAGCGTTCTGAACGTGAAAGGATGCTGGATATTATCAAAAGCTTTTTCTGCATCAATTGAGAGAATCATATAGTCTTTGTTTTTTATTTTGTTTACATGATGAATTATATTTATAGATTTATGTATATTGAACCAGCCTTGAGACCCTGGGATAAAACCCACTTGTTCATGGTGTATAGTTTGTTTGATGTATTGTTGGACTCTGTTTGCTAGGATCTTGTTGAAAATTTTTGCATCAATATTCATTAGTGATATTGGTCTGTAGTTTTCTTTTCTTGTTGTGTCTTTTCCTGGTTTGGGGATCAGGGTAATGTTTGCTTCATAGAAAGTGTTGGGTAGTATTCCTTCTTTTTGTGTATTTTGTAAAGGTTAAGTAATACAAGTACTAGTTCCTCTTTAAAGGTTTGGTAGAATTCTGATGTGAAGCCATCTGGTCCTGGGCTTTTCTTGTAGAGTTGATGCTATTTCAGAACTTGATATAGGCCTATTCAACATTTTCACTTGATTCTGGCTGTCTTAGAAGGTGACATGCCTCCAAGTATTGGTCAGTTTCCTTCAGATTTTCATATTTCTGAGAATAAAGTTTCTTGTAATATTTATTAAGGATTTTTGAAATTTCTGATGGGTCTGTTGTTATTTTGTCTCTACCATTTCTGATTGATGAAATTAGAGATTTTACTCTTTTTTTCCAGGGTAGGTTGGCCAAAGGTTTATCTATGTTATTGACCTTTTCAAAAAACCAACTTTTAGATTTATTGCTCTGTTGTATAATACTTTTGTTTTCAATTTCTGCTTTTAATTTTTGTTTTTAATTGTGCTCTAATTTTGGTTATTTCTTTTCTTCTGCTGCTGGGTTTACGGTTTGAATGTTCTTTCTTTTCCAGTTGCTTGAGATGTCCCATTAAGTTGTTAACTTCCTCTCTTTCTGTTCTCTTGAGGAAGGCTTGCAGTGCTATAAATTTCCCTCTTAGGACTGCCTTTGCAGTATCCCAGAGGTTCTGATAATTCATGTCTTCATTATTATTTTGTTCCAAAAATTTGGTAATTTCCTTCTTAATCTCATCTATGACCCAGCTATCATTCAGCATAAAGTTATCTAGTTTCCATGTTTTTGTATCAGTCTGCAGATTCCTTTTGTTACTGAGTTCAACTTTTATTCCATGATGGTCTGAGAAGATGCAAGGAATAATTTCTATTCTTTTAAAATTGATGATATTAGACTTGTGACCTAAGATGTGATCGATTTTGGAGGATGTTCCATGGGCTGATGAGAAGAATGTGTATTCAATGTTGTTAGGATGAAATGTTCTGTAGATGTCTGTTAAATCCAATTGTTGAATGGTTAAGTTTAAATCTAAAATTTCTTTTGCTGAGTTTCTTATTGGAGGATCTATCCAACAGTGCCAAAGGAGTGTTAAAATCTCTGACTATTAAGATATTAGTTGCTCATGTCTGTTAGAGTCTCTCTTATAAATTGAGGCATATTCTGGTTGGCTGCATAAATGTTAATAATTGAAATCTCATCATGTTGAGTGTTACTCTTAACAAATTTGAAATGACCATCCTTCTCTTTCCTTACTTTTGTTGGTTTAAAGCCTATTGTATCTGTGAATAAAATTGCAATACCTCCTTTTTTCTGATTTCCATTTGCATGAAATATAGGTGACCATACCTTCACCCCAAGTCTATGTTTATTTTTTAAGGTAAGATGACATTCTTGTATACAGTAGATATCTGGCCTGAGTTTTTGTATCCAGTCAGCCAACCTGTGTCTCTTTAGAGGACAATTTAAACCATTCACATTAATTGAGAATATTGATAAGCCTAGTAGAATTTTGGGTCTCGAGTTTTTCAAAAGTCCAGTGGACATTTTTAATCCTTTTGCCACTGTGGAAGTTGGGATTTGATCAAAAGTTTCTGAGTGAGTTTACATTGGTGGTAGAGGATTGTGCTGATCATTATGGAGGATAAATCTGAGAATATCCTAGAGAGCTGGTTTAGTTATGGCAAATTTCTTCAACATGTGTATGTCATTAAAGTATTTAATTTGTCCATCATAAATGAAACTCAGTTTAGCTGGATACAGGATCCTGGGTTGAAAATTATTTTGTTTTAGGGGATTAAAAGTCAATGACCACCCTCTTCTAGCTTGAGAGGTTTCAACAGAGAGATTTGCAGTCATTCTAATATTCTTCCCCTTGTAGGTTATGGTTTTCTTATGTCTGGCTGCTTCCAGAATTTTCTCCTTCACATTAACTTGGGGGGGGGTCCCTGGGGTTGAGCATTATAATTAATGTCTTATTCAGGTTGAGTCATGCTGGGGTTCTGAAACTATCTGACTATCCACTATCTGACTTTAAGAATCTCTTGGCATGTCTGGGATGTTCTCTCTCATTATCTCATGGAGTAGAGCATCTGGGCCTTTCAAACCTACCTCATAGCTTTTGGGGATCCCAGAGCTCTCTGAGAGAATAATCCATTTTTGCTCTCCACTTCTCTTCCTCTGTGAGCATTTGGGAGTATTCAAAAGCTTTGTCTTCAACGTCAGAAATCCTTTCTTCTGCCTGTTCCATTCTGTTACTGAGGGATTCTACTGTATTTCTCAGATCTTTGAGGGCTGAAAATTCTTGTCTCAATGGGTCAAAATTTTTGGTGATTTTGTCTTTGAATTCATTGAATTCTTGAGACAACTGTTGAAATGCTCCTTCTATTTCTAATTCCAACTTTATCTCCATTCTATTAATCTTATTCGCAATCCAAATTCTGAATTCAATTTCTGACATCTTAGGCATTTGTTTATGAATGGGACCATCTGCTGTGTCAGCCATGTCGTTCCTTGGGGGAGTTGATCTAATCTGATCATTGATGTTGCCAGAGTTTTTCTGCTGATTCCACCCCATGATTATTTTACACTGTTGCCTAGATGAGCAGACAAGGTGAAGTTGGGTTGGAGGGCTCCTGGAGTAGTGATTAACCAGCCTTTTGCCCAAGAGCTGGGACTGGCGTCTGTACCTTTTCCCCTAGAGCTTTGCAAAGGGCCCACACAGTGCTACAGTCTGCGACACTGGGGATCTGTCTGGTGTGGTGGGGCTAAGTGGCTCTGTCTTATTTTCAGCTGGTCTTTGTCCAATCCTAGTGAATCAGAAACTCTTGGTTGAAGTCTCAGGGGGCCTGCGTTTCCATCCCAGATTTGTTTTGCCAGTGGCTGCCACAGGTTCCCAAGAAAGGCAAGGAGTATCTCTCTAAAATATCCCCAGGGGTGTGAGCCCTATTGTTCCCACCCCTGCTGCTGCTGCTCTGTGTGATGGGGCACCGCTTCTCCCTCTCCATGTCGGTCCACAGTCCTTCATTTACTCCTGTGTCACAGAATCAGCACAGACCTGTTGTTTGTTTCCTTGGGGTCACAGCTCACCTCAGCAGGGTTGATGTGTGTTCTTCAACCTTCTCTCTTGGCTCAGCTCCAAACCATCAGCTTACTTGCTAAACTTCTGTCCTTTAAGTCTCCTTCTGTCCTTAAGTCTCTCCTCCTGGGAACCTCTGTGGAAAGCTGGCTCCAGTCTGCCATCTTGCCTCCACCCCTCCTGATGACATCTTCATATTAATCTAATACTCTAGTTTCTCTTTAGATCTTAAAGTATTAATCGTAAGATATTAATATGTTTAGATATTAATGCAGTGAGACCTCCAGAACTGGGGGATAACAAATTTGTGTTGTGTTGAGCCACTAAGTCTGTGGCAATTTGCTATAGTTAAAAAGAGAAAATTAAAACAAGTACTTGGTGTGAGTTAGGGCATAACATGGTAGGATCTGAATGTTTGTCTCCTCCAGAACTCATGCTGAAATTTATTTGCCACTGTAGTAGTATCATAATAAGAGATGAGACCTCTAAGAGACCTCTTAGGTGGGTTGGTGCTATTAAAGAAGAGCCAGGGCAGCCTTTTCTTGCCCTCACAGCCCCTCCATTTTTCCCCATAGGAGGACATAACACAAAGGCTTTTGCCAGTTGCCAGAACTGTGATATTGGGCTTCCCAGCCTCCACGACTGTGACCTAATAAATTTCTATTCATTATAAATTAACCAATGTCAGGTATTATTATATCTACACAAAACAGTCAAAGATATAGGACTCAAAAAATATTTGCTGAGTGATCAGATGAATAAGCAAGAACACACATGAGTAGGTACCACAGTGGTCTCCACTCCCTCTGAGCCACGAGCTGCAGTGGATGTCATCAGGGAAGGCACAGAGACCCACGAAGTGCAACACACCAAAGAATGACAGAAAAATTACAATTATTAAGACTTAGGTATTTGAAGAATATTTTCTCAGAACATGAACAAACTGAGCTTGTTCTTTCAAAGGAAACAACATACATTTTTACGGTCAATGACAAAATTGTGGATTTTAGAAAAAGTTGGAAGTTTGGAAAAGTCATATCTGTCACAGCCAGATTGTGTATTCTTAAAAATATACTGATGAGATCGGTGGTGACATTAAAATGTGATTTTTTTAAATGAATTACATAATAAAATGTGTCAACATTTGGAAGATCTGTGTAGTTCAGAGAACCAATGTTTTCCAAATGACCAATACACTATGTAAGAAAATCAGATATAAGCAAAATATCCAACGAAAATTAAGATAGACAAGTGGATTTTAAGGTAAAAGAAAAGAAAAGCTCACTGATGTGGCTTCCGATTATAACTTACCTTTAAGAAATCACTACTGGTAGAGTTTGGATATGGTATCAAAAAAGAATATCTACAAACATCTGAAAAAGGCATCAAAATATTCCCCTTTTCCAACTATGTGCCTGCATGTGGCTGGATTTTTTTTCATGTGCTTCAATCAAAACAACATATGGCAGAAAATTGAATGAGGAAGCAAATATGAGAGACCAGCTGTTTTCTATTCAGGAAGACATTAAAGAGGTTTTCAAAAATATAAACCAATGCCATTCTCACTTTTGGGGGGGGTTGAAAATACTGTTACTTTTCATAAAATGTTATTTACATTAGCATGTAATGGGTTTGTTATTTTTCAATGGAATTAATATGTATTTTTAAATTTTCTCAGTTTTAATTTCTAACACAATAAATATTAATATTTACCAGTTGAAGGATGTTACATCCTAAAAAGAAAGTTTGTTATTTTCTACTCACTTTTCTCTTTCCCATAGCTGAAATGCAGATAAAGTGGTTGCACATGCCAGCTTCAACCATGCTTTCAGAGAGGAAATCTGAGCCTAAAAACAAAAGGAAATCCAGTTCCCTGCATTGAGCTCTTAAAAATATTATGGGCATGTAGATTATCTGGGCTCTTGCTAAATCCATTAGGTCTGGGCTGGGGCTTGAAGATGCTTCACGTCTCACAAGCTTCCAGGTTGATGTCTATGCTGCTGGTCCTAGATCCACATTCTAAGTGACATGTGAACGTGGACCACACAACTTTTTCCAAAATAAACCATCCTCTTTGAGTTACTGTATGGGTTTCTTTGGTGTAGCACTTTAATCTGAACAGTAACTATCTCCACCCAAATTTCTCTTTTTCATTCCAAAACTAGGAACTGGTCAACTGTTTATCGGACTTCTGTACTAGTATATCTTACCTGCAAATTTAATTCAACATGTCTAAAACTAAAACCAACGTTTACACCCCCAAATTTGCTCTTCATTCTCTCTGTCTTACACTACTGTGTGGGACCATCACTCTTCCAGATGAACAAGTCAGAAGCCTGGACTCCACCAAGACCTGCCCCTCCACGTGGACTCACTCAAGTCCTGATGGGCTTCCACTCTCATCCCTCCACTCACTCCTTCCTCTTCTACCTAAATTGCAACCATGACCACTAGCCACGATTCGTCTCATTCTAACACAAAAAGTTTCTTCACTTAAAATTATTTAATCATATGTAAACTCTTCCCCCAAAAGCCTCAACATGACATATGCATTTCTTTTACCTTCTTGGCCCCAATTAACTGTTCAGCCTCATCCATCATGAATCCTTTCCTCACAGATCACCATCCACCTTTGCTAAACTACTTGCATTTGCCTCGGTGCCTTTGTACATGCTGATCTCCCTGCCTAGAAGATGCTCTTCCCGCTTCTCCACCCCATCTCAAGATTCAACTCAAGCATCATCTCGAACCTTCCCCAGACGGATCAAATGTGCCCATTTCATGAGCCCAGAGAAGCCTCTGCTTCCCTCTACCAGGGCTCTTGTCTCCGTGAATTCAATTATTTATTCATATCCAGTTCCCATCTAAGACTGAAAAGCCCCTGGTGGGCAGAACCACATCTTACTCCTAATGCCATATCCAGGACCTTGCTCAGTCCTTTAAACATAGATAGTGTTGAAACTTGAGTTATTTCTACTATGAAGAATCTGATGTTAGAAAAAGAGAGGAAAATAAACATTTGTAAAGATGTCATTATAGATGATCTCATTTAACCCTCCTAAGTACCTGTAACAAAGGCATTAGTACTTCAGAGAAGATGGAGGCTGAGAAGGTTACTTGTCAGGGATGCAGCTGGAAGATGGTTGAGCTGGGATCCAACTGAAGACCGTCTTTCCCCAGACCTGTCTCTGGTCCACCAGTGCTTCCCAGTCAGAGGAAAACCAGAGTTTGGGAGAAAGGAATACAAACCCTGGGCACAGAGATGACTCTAACAAGGATTCTCACTAGGACAAACAGTCAAGGGAACCCAGCTCATGAGATAATAGATAAATCACATAAGAGCCAGAGTGGCAGGAGGAAAACTTAACTCAGGTGAGAATGTCAAAGCTTCAGAATGAGATAACAGAGCAGAGGGAATCCTACTCTGAGCAACTTAGAGCCCCTAGGACTAAGGTATATGACTGACCCCAGAAACTCAGTCAACACCTCCGGTGGAGAGATCTGTAGTTCCAGCCACAAACATTACCACAGACTTTTCCTCCTAGTATGTCACCAGGCCATGTCTATCTTTTCTGTACCCTAGTGACTGGAGTCTCAGGCAGCCAGTATCCCTGGCCAGTAGCCTCCAGTAGGGCTGTGCAAACAGCATCATTTTCTGTGTGCACCTACCACTCTGTGGAAAAGAAGATGTACTGGAAAGACATTCACAAGTAGCAATCAGATCCCCAAGTCATCAAAGAGGGCAGAATGGTCTCGAGGAGCAGCTGATTTAAAGACAATAGTTTGAGACTATGGAATTGGCTTCAGATGAGAAGAAGCAGAGAGAGAGAGAGTGGTGCTAGATCAGTAGCAGAGGAATTGTCTAGACGGCTCAGTTCTCACAGCAAGGGAGTTGGAATGGAGGTAACACACAAGGCAGTGAGGGCCAAATCTCTGCAGGCCTTTCCCTGGCTCATTGCGAGAACTATTGCTTTCCTTCTGAGATGGATCAAAGGGAGTTTGAGAAGGTAACTAGTATGATCTTACCTTTTTAAAGGCTGTGGTGAAGAGAATAATCTACAGAGGGGAAGAGGAAAGGAAAGAAGCAATTTCAATAAATCAAGTGAGAAATGTCGGAGCTTGGACCAGGGGGAGCACAGGAGGTGGTACGAACTGGCAGAATGTGGAAAGGTCTTGAAGTTAAAACCAGCACAGTTTACTGATGGACTGGACATGGAGCAGGAGAGAAAAAGAAGACTCTAGAACTATTTCAAGATTTTTAGATGAAGATTCAGAGAAAGAAGAGATGGTTCAAAGGAGATAACAGGACAGGATTGGCGGGAAATGTAAGAATTGAACAGATATAAACATTTCAGAAAGGGAGGTGTCTAAGCCCAGGACACGGAGAAGAGAGCAGAAATAACAGGAAGATTCTGGAGTGAGCAAAATACTGGCATAGGTGCTAGCTGAGACCAAAGATGCACGAGAAGACTTCATAAAGAGAATAACAGAAGTAAGTGAGCAGAGAGGGGAATCTCGATGCACGAACGTGTTTCCTCAAATGCATCCATTCTGTGTCAGTGGCGTATACAATTCTCCAGCAGTGAGAAACCGTGAAGCCCACTTAGAGGGGAAAACAGATTCTACAGATTTTCTCTCCTATTAAAAATGCCCGCAGAGAAAAAAATGTAGCATATTCTCACAATGGAATACTCCATAGCAACAAGGATTCACGACTCAGAACTTCATAAAACAATAATACAGATGAATCTCAGAAGTATAATATTGAAGATGCCAGAAAAAAGAACATATAATTCCATTTATGTAAAGTGCAAAGAACAAGGAAAAGTAATCTATGTTTTTAGAAGTCTCTACCCGTTGGGGGGAGGGGCTGGAGGCAGCAGAAGGGGGGGCTCCCAGGGTTGCCGGTATCTTCCTGGCTGATCTGGGTGCTGATTACACAGCTGTCTTCAGTTAGTAAAAATTCATTGAGTTGTACTTTTCTATATTATATTTTACTTCAATAAAAAGTTTTTAAAATGCCATTAAAGCAGCCCATATTTCCTGTGTCCTGGGAAGAACAGAGCTATCTACTTAGAGTTCTTATTACAGATTAGCATTTATCCAAAGCAAGAGCAGGAAAACATAAGAAGCTTACAGGATTCATCAAATAATCTAATTCAGCTACAAGTACCTTTGGCTAGGAAGCTAGGAACGGCCTGATTTCAGAGACAGAGGGGAAGAATAGCTTTCAATGGTTGTTCAGTTTAGAGCACACATATGTTTTAGGGGGGATATAAACTTTTTTGTAATGTTTTTTCCCATCTCTCGGGAAATGATGTTATGCAGTGCTTCAAACAGAACTGCCAAGTTTAAGGGGCTGTTTTCTGTAAACAGGCCAGCTGGGCCGTGAGTCTCATGAAAGGAGGGACCAGCGATGTCTTCAGAGAGCAGAACAGAACACCACAGGGAGCTGGGGACCGTCGTGTGCAACAACTCTGCGGGCCATTTGTCTGTATCTGGCCATGTTTAATGATTTAGAGCCGTTGTTGTCAGGTTATCATCAATCAATTACATTGATTGAACAGCCCCTAAAAACTGGAGTTTTTAAAATGCAACTATCCATGACCTAAATTTCCTGCTGGTTCTGCTGGCCCCAGGTTAGGCCTGTTTGTCTATCACCAAGGGAGCCAATAAAAATAATAAAAGCAGGTCAATGCTGGGCTTTCCAAAGCCCTTATAAAAATATTCACACTCCTCCAATCAGTGCCAACTCCATGTGTCTGCTCTTTGCTTGAGATCTTGGTAAATTCTGCCCCAGTTACAAAATATTCCACAGAATGTTTACATTATCTAAAAACCTGGGTTTTCTTTTTCTTTTCTTTTTTTTTTTCTTTCTTCCTTGCTTGCTTTCTTTTTTAACCTGGCTGAGCAACAGTTTTACAACTCTGAGCAATGATGTCATTTTGCTGACTTCAGCAAAGGAGCCACATTTTGGCAAATTGGGGGACATCTGTGAAGAAGTAAATATAAGTGTTAGCTGTCTGGAGCGCTGCTGCTCACCCCTGAGCCTGGCCCACCATTTGACCTCCAGGACATGCAGGACAAAGCAAAGACTGCCCAATGTTTAGGGAGGAGGAGGGAGAAAACAGCCAGGAAAGAAGGTCAGCATTTTAAAAACTGTCTGTGAAAACCAGCGCAGTTATCTTCAGAGCTATTTCAGCACGCTTCATACTGCTTGTTGGGAAGTAAGCAGGAGAAGGACATTCCAGAAGGCAAGAGCGCAGCCTCCCTCCTGAGGGTGACCAGAAAGGCAGAAATTCTATTGTAAAACAAAGCACCGTTCTGTTCCTCACGCTCCTGCCAGTCTGCAGAAACCTGTGGCTCAGTGGGGTGGGGATGAGTCCCGGGAGTCCCCTCCTAGAAGCATCCTAGCCAGAAGCTCGGCAGGCTAGACCAGCCTATTCAAAAGCAATTCTGGATTGTTCTCTGCTCTAAAGGGGGAGTCGGGATGAACTCCAGAGGAGGCCTCAGCACTGGAATGGGGCTCAAAGGCAAAACATGCAGACAGAAAATGTGCTTCTAGTGGTCCCCACTGTCCTTTCTTTGGTCTTCCTCGTTTCCATCCAGAACTCACAGGCTTCTTCCCAGTGCCAGCAAATGAACCATTCCTCTAAGAAACAAATAACTGGATGGCTGAACGTTTCTAAGAGATGCCTGCATTTAAAAAGAAGAATCTGGGCCTGGTAGCTCACACCTGTAATCCTAGCACTCTGAGGGGCCAGTGATGCAGGAGGATTGCTTGAGGGGAGGAATTGGAGACTGGCTTAAGCAAGAGTTGACCTCGTCTCTACAAAAAGTAGGGAAAAAATTGGCCAAGCATGGTGGTGCACGCCTGTAGTCCCAGCTACTTAAGAGGCTAAGGCAGGGGCATGGCTTTAGCCCAGGAGTTGGAGGTTACTGTGAGCTGTGATGAGGCCACGGCACTTTAGCCAGGACAAGACCTGGCCTCAAGAAGAAAAGAAAAAAAAGGAGACTAGAGATAGAACCCAAGAGGAAGCCAGGTGACTCTTTAGAGTTAAGTTGTTGGTTCAGGGGTTGGGGGTTGGCAGCCTCTTGGCATTGGAAGCCTTTCTGGATCTCAAATCACATTTTACAGAAATTAACTGCAGGGTACTTAACATTCTCCTCCTATTTTTTAAAACACGCTAGTATAGAATCTGAAAGTAAACATCTCATTTCCTTAAAAGCATAATATGGAAGACTGTAATTTAAGTCTCAACATAACTCTTCACTGCAGCGAAGCATTTAAGAGCCCTGGGTCTCAAGTGCTGGGCAAAAATAAGGATAAGACCTCTACTGGAGGGAGGCCTGGCGTACCAGGTGAGTCTGTGTGCCTCTAACCTTCACCTGCCGGCCGGCCCCCTGACCCTTTTCCTTAGCATTGCCTACTTGCTCAAGGGATCCCTGAGCCACTGCCACCTGGCCTTCCCCCAGCACTGCTGGCTCCTTCAGACGGGACAACTTTGACAGTCACCTCAGAGCCACCACAGTGCAAGTCATAGCAGCTCCACACCCGGGGCCAACCCAGCCAGTCTCACAGAGGCTCTGGCTCCCTCATAGCCGTCTGGAAGGCCAGGGAATACCATTTGGAAGTCAGAGCAGTTAACATTCCTTATGATAAATTTTAAAATCGATGAGAGAGAAGTAAGGAGACTGGAAAGAAACAGCAGATAAATCCCTCGCCCAGCTTCTCTCTCAAAACTTCCCGAGTGGCGCTGCTAGCTGTGTTTCTGTGAAGCAGCCGCCAGCTCAGTAAGGTGCCGGTAACTGCTTTCCTTCCTTCCTGGACTCACTTCCCTGGTTCCCTCCCCCCACTCCTTACAAGCATCACCATGTAAATTTTGCCTGAGACTCTTTTCCTAACAAAACAGGACAAAGATACTTAGGGCACCAAGGGGAATTAACAAACAGAAGGGTCCTGGTGCCCTGCCCTTTTGGAGTCTCAGTGCTTGTGTGTGCGTGTGTGTGTGTTGTCTCTTCAAACGTATACTTGCATAAATTTTAGAATAGAATATCCTTGAGGAAACGGGAAATCTCAGATGATCAGTGTCATAGAAGGGGATCTCCTGATTGTTTCCAGGTGGATGGAGTCGGAATCTCAGAGCACTAGGGCTGGCAATGAAACCCACACTCCCCAGACTGACTCGCACCACCCTGCTGACCACCTCTGCCTTCCCCTCCACCCTAACCCAGAACCACTTCCGCTCACACCCACCCTCCCTTCCCTGGCTCCCTTCAGCTTGATCCAGCCACACTGCCCTCCCGTTACCTGACCCTCGTCTCCACCTTGTACCTTTCCTTCGAACTTTTCTCCATCTTACTCACATACGTTTATTTATTGGCCTTGTTTATTGTCTGTTTCACCTTTTTCTCCATCTTACTCACATACGTTTATTTATTGGCCTTGTTTATTGTCCGTTTCATCTCACTAAAACGCTCGGGGAAGCCAGCACTGTGGTCCGCTGTGTTCACTGCCCCAGCCTCAGTGTTTACACCTCACCTGATACAAAAAGCAGACGCTCAAAATTTGTTGACTGAATGAATAACTGAATAAATGAATCTGAATAATGCCCTCTGATAAGGTATGATTTTCTCCAAGTCATCTTTTCTTAGATATACGTTTTTAAATTATTGTGCTAAAGTATACATAACGTGAATTTTACAATTCATACTGTGGTGATCTGAAATCATGTTTAACTGCACTTTCCGCCTCATGAATGACTCCTCCTGGTACCTCATGTAAGTGGCAGCAGACAATATTTATCCTTTCATGTCTGGCTTATTTCACTTAGTCTGCAAGATTCATTCACATTAGGCCAGGAATAGTGCCACACACCTGTAATCCTAGACCTTCAGGAGCATGAAGCAGAAGAACTGCTTGAGGCCAGGAGTTGGAGTCTGACCTTGGTACCATGTGAGTCCTCATCTCTAAGGTAAAAAAAATTAGCCAGGTGTGGTAGTGCACACCTGCAGTCCCAGCCACTTGGGAGGCTGAGGCAGGAGGACTGCTTGGGCCCAGGAGTTCAAGTTTACAGTGAGCTATAATCATATCATTATGCTCCAACCTGGTTAATAGAGTGAGATCCTGTCTCTTAAAAAAAAAAATTCATCCATGTTGTAGCACATGTCAGAATTTCATTCCTTTTTAAGGCTGAATATTCCACTGCATGTTTGTGTACATAACATTTTATTTATCTGTTCATTGATGAACATTTAGGTCACTTCCACCTTTCAGCTACTACAAATAATGCTGTTATGAACTGATGCATCAGATGCACTTTCCACAGAATAATGAAACAGAAATTCAATCTTTGAGGTCATGAAATTCAATCTTTGCCAATACATAAATCCTCTTTCCTTGCTTTAATGGCAAACAGAAAAAAACAGTGAAACAATTTCTGCTTGCTGAGTAGAAATCACTAACTCTGTTTAGTGATTAAGGGCTGGTGGACCTTTACAGGTCATGCTTTTGAAATAGAGCTGCTCTCTAGGAAGGCCAGTGGAGAGACAGGCTGGCTGCGGAACACAATGAAAAGAAAGAAATTTTTAACTTACAAAAAAAAAAAAAAAAAAGTAAGACAAACACAAACCAGTTCTCTACCTTGAAAAAGGCAAAGTTAAAAATAGAAAAGAAGGATTATGGCACCCTGAAGAGAACTATAGTATTTCCCCTAGTGAGAGCATGTGTGGTAAAAGTGAAATGCAGTCGGTCAGGCCAGGGCCGACAGGACACGGCTGGGCTGGCTGGGTAGGTCCCAGGTGACCTTCACCTCCTGTCTCCCCTTTATTGTTCTGTAAGTTTAGTTCTGACCCTAGAGATGCCCATCTTGAACAGTTTAGGAAGGTTGATTTGGGAAACTGCCTTTTGAATAAGAAATGTGCTGGTTATTATTTAAATAAGAGTTAATGTGGCCTTTGCTTTGAACCTTTATGTATAAAACTGTGATTTTGGAAATGGAAGAACAGAACAGTCTTGGAGACACTACTCTCCCTGTTCACCAGAACCGCTGGCCTTCTGGCAAATAAAGCTGGTGTATCAATCCTTGTCTCTGCATATTGGCTGATAGTGACAGGTGGCCCGACCCTCTTCATCTGGTAACACGGCTGATGCAAAGTGATATACAAACCCAGGATGCAACCACAGCAGTCAGCAACCAAGACTTGGCTTAGGGAATAACAGAAGAAACAGATCCCGTTCTGAGGATCAAAAGATGCTGTGATATCAAGAATACCCACAAAGAAAGACTCCTCCACATGTTGGATGCTTTGTAATCTAGGTCCACTTAACAAGATTATGCCATTTACATTTCATTTTCTTAACAGCACAGATTATTGAAGAGCTATTTATGAATAAAGGGGGCTGTACTGTTTTGCAGTAATACTTGGGTAGATCCTATGTTGGGCCCTCTTGCTACAATACGCACACAAAATATAATAGTATATAAATGGTAATAAACTTATTTTTATTAGTAGTTCATTGCTGACTAACAAGAAAGTACAAAAAATATGCACAGGCTAAACACTAAAACAAAAACCACCAGTGAACGGAAACAAGACTTTGGACAGCAACCAATAGTTTAATAGCTAATGTGCTGGTGAAATGTATTCTCTGCTTATTTTTTTATAGCTATTATACACGTCTTCTTGATTCCCTTTCTGATAGTTTGTTGTTAGTGTACAGAAATGGTACTTACTTCTGTAAGTTGATTTTGTAACCTGAAACTGTACTAATTCTTTTCTTAGTTAAAACTTTTTTAAATGGAGTATTTAGGGTTTTCTATATGTAAGATTTTTGTCGCCAATGAACAGTGAAAATGTCACTTCTTCATTTCTTATTTGGATGCTTTTTCTGCCTTTCTCTTGCTAAATTGCTCTGGCAAGGGATTCCAGTATCATGCAGAATAGAAATAATGAAAGGGAGCCTTCCTGTTTGGTTCCTGATCTTAGAAGAAAAGCTTCGACTTTTCACCATTGAGGATAATGGTGGCTGTGGGTCTGTAATATACGGCTTTTACTGTCTTCAAGACCTAAGTTGTTAGGAGGTTTTTTTTGTTTGTTTTTTTATCACAAAGGGATGATGAATTTTGCCAAATGCTTTTCTGCAGATAATGAGATGATGATATAGTTTTTCTCCTTCATCCTGATAACCTGATGTATCACACTTTTCTCTTTGCCTGTTGAACTATTCTTACATCCCAGGTAGGTCCAGCCTGACCATGGTGGAAGATTGTCTGATGTGCTATTAAATTCATTCTGCTATTACCGTATTTTATTGAGGATTACTACATCTGTGTTTATCAGAGATATTTTCTTTTCCTGTAATTTTCTTTTCCTGTAATTTCCTTGTCTGACTTTTGACAGCCTTGTCAAATACATTTGGGAGGATTCCTTCCTCATCAGTTTTTTTAACAAGTTTGAGAAGTACTGGTATTGGTTTTCTTTAAATGGTAGAATTCAGCAGTGAAAAACTGAGTTTTTCTTTGATGAAAGGCTTTTTATGACTAATTCAATCCCTTATTATTCTGTTCAGATTTTTTACTTCTTTCTGGTTCAGTCTTAGCAGGTTGTGTGTGTCTAGGAATTATCCATTTCTTCTGGCCGTCCGTCCTGTGGCCGGGTACTGTTCAGTCACCTCTCACGATTCTCTATACGTCTGTGGCACCATTTGGAATGTCTCCTCTTTCATTTCTGATTTATTTATCTGCAAATTCTCTCATTTTTTCTTAGTCTAGCTAAAGCTTAGTCAATTTTGATTATCTTTTAAAAAACTTTCTCTTAGTTTCACTGATTTTTTTCTATTGTTTTTCTGGCCTGTTTCATCTATTTCTGCTCAGATCTTTCTTCATTCCTTCCTTCTAATTTTTGTCTTACTTTTTCTCTTTCTAGTTTCTTAAGATTTAACACTAAGTTGTTTCTTTAAGTTCTCTGTTGATGTAAGCGTTTAGTGCTATAAATTTCCCTCTTAAAACTGCTTTTGCTGTGTCCCATAAATTTTGGTATGATGTTTCTTTTCATCTGTCTCAAGACATTTTTTTTTATTTCCTTTCTGATTTCTTCTTTGCTTGTTTAGAAACATGTTTTATTTCCACATATTTGTTAATTTTCCAAGTTTTTTCTGTTATTGATTTCTAGTTTTATACCATTATGATCAGAAAAGATACCTGTTATGATTTCAGTCCTCCTAAATTTATTCAGATTTGTTTTGTGGCCTAACACATGATCTTTTGTGAAGAATATTCTATGTGCATTTGAGTAAAATGTGTATTTTTTCCTGTTGGAGGAAACATTCTATGTATGTCTGCTTTGGTCCATTTGGCCTAAAATAGAGTTCAAGTCCGACATTGCTTCTTATTTATTTTCTGTCTGGATGATCCATCCCCTGTTAAAAGTGGGATATTGAAGCCCCCTACCATTATTTTATTCACTCTATCTCTCCCTTTATGTTCATTAATATTTACTTTATATATTGGTGTGCCTCTATGTTGGATGCACACAGATTTTCAATTGTTAAATCCTTTTGATGAGTTGACCCCTTAATCTTTATACAATGTCTTTCTTTGTCTCTTTACAGGTATGGACTCACAGTCCGTTTTGTCTACTGTAAGTACAGATGTTCCTCAACTTATGATGAGGCTTTGTTCTGAAAAACCCATCGTGAGTGGAAAATATTTTAAGTACAAAATGCACTTTCTATTTATGATATTTTCAGTTTACAATAAGTTTACCTGGATGTAACTCCGTCATAAGTGAAGGAGTATATTCAATGCGTATCCCTTTTGCACCACCATAAAGTAACAAAACCGTAAGTTAGAGACCATCACAAGTTAGGGACCATCTGTACGGCAGCCTGCTTTCTTTTGACTTCCGTCTGTGGAGCGGATCTTTTCCCATCCCTTCACTTTCAGTCTATTTGTGCCCTTAAAGGTGGCGTGAGCCTCTTACAGGTAGCGTTTGGGTAGGTCTAGTTTCTGAATTCAGCCCCTCTGTGTCTTTTTATCAGACAATTTAATTCATTTACATTCAAAATAATTATTGGTAGATAGAGACTTATTACTGCCATTTTGCCATGTGTTTTCTGGTTATTTTATGCATACTTTGGTTTTCTCCTTCTCTTCTGCTATCTCTTTAATGGTTTGTAGCTTTCTGTAACCATATGCTTTGAATTCCTTCCACTTATATTTTGTGCATCTACGATAGATTTTTGCTTTTTTGTTTCTATGAGGCTTACATAAAACATCTTATAGTTATGACAAGCAATTCCAAGCTGATAATTACTTAACTTTGATCACATACACTCTACACTTTCACTCCTCCCCATACACTGCAGACATATAGACAAATCATACAACAGATTCAGATCTCAGGGACTTCAATAATGAAACTATCAATTAAAGAACATCAACTAACTATATACAAAATGTTCAAAGCAACAAAGAATGAAAAGAAAACACAACAAAAATAATAGATTACCAGAAATAAACAATTTTTTAAATGAGTTTTAAAAGTTAAAAACATCTATTAAGTCTATATAAATTGTTTATTGGGTGAATCCACGAATAATAATAAATAATAAAATGACAAAATCAACCAAAAAAGGTGAAGAACATAATATTTGGAAGTAAAGACTCAAATACTAGTTCCAAGTGAGAGAAAAAAACAGTAAAATAGACTATAAATCTGAAGATATTAACAAAACTGTGCCAAAAAAGAAAAGAAAATATGAAAATAATATTAAATAAGAAGGTCTAAAGTATGTTTAACTAGAGTTCAAAAATAAAAAGAGGAGTCAGTCAGCCTCAGGGGTTTGTGCCTATAATCCAGTTACTGGGGAGGCTGAGGTGAGAGGATCACTTGAGCACCAGGAGTTCAAGTGCAGCTTGGGCAACCTAGTGAGACTCTGTCTTTAAAAAATACAAGTAATAAAAATTTTTAAAAATAGAGAAGCAACATAATACTGGATGAGATAATAACATACAAGAATTCTCCAAAACTGAAGAAAAACATAAATCCTCAAAAACAATATATACCAAACAGGGAAAATATAAAGAAATCTAGAATTAGTTATTGTAACATTATAGTGAAATTGTTAAACACACACACATACACAGATGTCTGAAACGCAGCCAAAGAAAAGTGGATCACATGCAAAGGAATTGGTATGACAGTGACTGCAGATGTATCAATGGCAAAAATATAAGCTGGATATAACAGAATAAATAGTATCATCAAAGTATTAGTCATCTTAGTGCACTTAGCGCCTATTATATACCCAACACATTCCAAAGTGCTCAGAAAATGCTGGTCAAATAAATCAACTCTATTCTCCATCTGCACTTCAATCAAATGATGAAATTAGGTGCTGGAAAGAACACAATGAGACACTACTGAAATCTGAAACTGGCTTAGTTCCTCATTTTGTTAAAATCCTCACATGTTAGGGGGAGTCCTCACTAGAGGATTTATTCTGTTAGGCTGGGGGACAGTGCAATAGTCAGCTCACCACAAGGAGAAAAGCATCTGCTAATATGAAACAGTGATTCCCCACGACCCCTTCACCTCACCCCTTCCTTTAGTCTGAAGAAATGCCTTTTATCAGTGCTGTTAGCATGAAATGTTTTTGTTCATCATGAAGATCTATACCAGCCATGCAAATGTCTCTGCCTACACAGTGCAGCACAGACAACTGTTTTGTGTGTTTGTGACAGACCAGTGCACCAGACCGAGGACAGAAAGTCTGACTCAGCTCCACTTTTGATTTACTCTGGGGTTTCATATTCTGCTGACTATAGTCAAAACGTCCCCCCTCAACAATAGCTAAATATTTGAGCCATCCCTACAGAATTCCACACGAGTCTGAATTGAAATACAGGAATTCATGGCATCCCTAACAAATAGAAACACTTAAAATCACTTTTAGAGTTAATAATTTTCCTACTTAAGTCAAAAGCAAATATTACTAATAGAGAAATAAATTTCATTTATTAAAACAAGTTATGTAATGTGGTACATTTTAGCTCAGTTGGAATTTTTGCATTTTCTGCTTTTTAGACAACAAAATTGGATGTTCAAATTCACTTGAGAAAAAATTATAATGTTTTCCAAACTATTCAAATAGAACCCAAAATATCCTATTAAATTTAAAATTTTATTTGGACATGGAACTAAAGTCATTATTTTCATCTGCAAGTAATTTCAATGAGTTTATATAACTACTACATATGTAGTTCAGAAATCTTTTAATTTCTCTTTAGCATTAACTGTAGATGGAAATTAACTTCTAAGTTAATTGAAATATTGCCATGAATCAGATTTATATCTGTTATATGTGACTTGTCTTATTTGTTTCAAAAAGATTTAAAATAAATCAATGATTAATTGATCAATTAAAGTAGATCAATGGTTAATTTATAATACTTTGGTATCTTTAAATTTGCCTCCATAAAAATTTTATTGGTCTACATAACTATAGATTATAATGGTTTCATAAATGGAAAGGCACTTAACTAGCAGAAAGACAATTGCCACTTTCAGTGACTCTGGATGTCACTTTGGCTCTCTCAGAATCTATAAAACAGGAAAACTGCACAGAAGGATTTCAAAGTCCTTTTGTTCTAGCTTTTCATATATAATCCCATAATGTGTACAGAATCTTCTTCCATGCCCCGACTTTCCTGATTTATTCCAAGACTGTGAATTTATAACCACAGTGACGGTTTTTCTCCCATTCCATTCTTCATATCTCTTCACCTGCCAGAGAGCTGCCCACTTTCAATTATCTTTTTATCATTCAAAAGAGATTTTTTCACTTTATTTTATAGAGCAGGTTCAGAAGAGCTCTCAGTATTGAAGATAATTATGGAATTCAACATGATGAAAACATAGAATTGAATACTTAGATTTTAATTAGATCTAATCAAACTAGAATTGAGCAACTTCTTTCAAAAGTCTTCAAATGAAAGCATAAGTAGAATGAATATATTTTTCCAAGTCTAAAAATACTGGATAGATTTGGGTTTTTTGAGACAGAGTCCCAATGTGTCATACTCAGTAGAGTGCCTTGGAGTCATCATAGCTCACAACAACCTCCACCTCTTGAGCTCAAGTGATCCTTTTGCCTTAGTTTTTCTATTTTCAGTAGAGATGGGGTCTGGCTCTTACTCAGGATCGTCTCAAACTTGTAAGCTTTAGCAATCCACCTGCCTCAGCCTCCCAAAGTGCTAGGATTACAGGCGTGAGCCACTGTGCCCAGTTGGATATATTTTAAAATTGGTAATACCTAAAGGAAATCTGTCTTTGTGAACTGGTAGAATATAACACATAGCTGAAACACATCACCAAAACTTCTCTTAAGCCTCTTTGAGTTCTGTGGAAGGGAACTGATGAGATACCTTGAGGAGGAAATGGGACTGTGACCTGGGCCAGCAATACATTGAGCCAACACAGTGAGGAATGCTCTCACTCTCACCACTCACAAAATCACCTCTCTCCCTCCCATCAGACCTGAATAGAGGGAAAGAAATAAATAACCATCATGCTAAATAAATAGCATTTGAGGAATAGAACCTTCTAGCCCAGTGTTTTTCAACCTTTTTTTATCTCACAGCACACTTGAAACTATAGTTAAATTTCTGTAGCACACTTAAAGTATGTTGATCAAAAAAATAGAATTAAAAAAAAAAAAGAATATATGAGGCAGAGCAAGACAGTGGACCAGAAGGATCACTCAGCTGAGCTTTCCTAAAATGACTGGGGAAAAAAACAGAACCCAGCTACAGGAATCTTACCCAGGTGCAGGAATCTTACCCAGAGTCATAGTTCAGGAAACAAGCAAGGAGGTAGTACCTGGATACAGCATATGATCTGGAGTGGTGGAAATCTCATAAATTAGGCAAGTGGTCAGAGATTAATGAAATTGAAAAGAACAGAATCATTCAGAAAATTAATGAAGGCTTGGTGCCTGTAGCTCATTGGTTATAGCACATACACCAGGCTGGCAGGTTCAAACCTGGCCCGGGCCTGCTAAACAACAATGATAACTGCAACAAAAAATTGCTGGGCACTGTGGTGGGCATCTGTAGTCCCAGCTACTTGGAAGACTTAGGCAAGAGAATCACTTAAGCCCAAGAGTTTGAAGTTTCAGTGAGCTGAGATGCCACAGCATCCTACCAAGAGTGACATCGTGAGACTCTATCTCAAAAAAAAGAAAGAAAATTAATGAAACAAAAAGTTGGTTTTTTGAAAACATAAATAAAATCAATAAACCATTAGCCATATTAACTAGAAACAGAAAAGTAAAATCTCTAATAACCTCAATCATAAATGATAAAGGCGAAATAACAATAAATGCCACAGAGATACAAGAGTCATCTCTGAGTACTACAAGAAACTCTATGGCCAGAAATTTGACAATGTGGAGGAGATGGATCAATACCTGGAATCACAGCCTCTCTCTAAACTTAATCAAGAAAAAATAGATCCCTTGAGCAGACTGATTTCAAGAACTGAGATCAAAGAAAGAATGAAAAAACTCCCAACAAAAAAGCCCTGGTCCAGATGGCTTCACACCCAAATGCTACCAAACCTTCAAAGAGGAGCTTATACCCATACTGCACAAATTATTCCAAAAAGTTGAGAAGGAAGGACTCTTTCCCAACACGTTTTATGAAGTAAACATCACCCTGATACCAAAACCAGGAAAAGACCCAACTAAAAAGGAGAATTTCAAACCAATTTCACTAATGAATATAGATGCCCAAATTCTCAATAAAATCCTAGCCAATAGATTATGGCTACCCATAAAAATAAAATCATTCATCATGAGCAGTGCCTATGGCTCAAGGAGTAGGGTGCTGGCCCCATATATAGGGGGTGGCGGGTTCAAGCCTGGCCCTGGCCAAAACTGCAAAAAAAAAAAAAAATCATTCATCAGAATCAGATAGGTTTCATCCCAGGGATGCAAGGTTGGTTTAACATATGCAAGTCCATAAATGTAATTCACCATATCAACAGAAGCAAAAACAAAGACCATATGATCCTCTCAATAGATGCAGAAAAATCATTCAATAAAATTCAGCATCCTTTCCTAATTAGAACACTTAGGAATTTAGGCATAGGTGGCACATTTCTTAATGTGATCAAAGCCATCTACTACAAACCCACAGCTAATATGATAATGAATGGAGTAAAACTGAATGGTTTCCCACTTACAATTGGAACCAGAGGAGCTTGTCCTCTATTGCCACTACTATTCCACATAGTGCTGGAAGTTCTAGCCAATACAGTCAGGAAAGAGAAGAAAATAAGGGGCATCCAAATGGGGGAAAAGGAGGTCAAACTCGCCCTCTTTTGCTGATGATATGATCTTATATTTAGAGAACCCCAAAGACTCAACCACAAGACTCTGGAAGCAATCAAAAAATACAGTAATGTCTCAGGATATAAAATCAGTGTCCACAAATCAGTAGCCTTTGTATATGCTAATAACAGCCAAGATGAGAAGCTAATCAAGGTCACAATTCCCTTCACAGTAGCTTCAAATAAAATAAAATTCATTGGAATATACCTAAAAAAAGAGGTGAAGGACCTCTACAAAGAAAATTATGAAACCCTAAGAAAAGAAATAGCAGAAGATATTAACAAATGGAAGAACATACCATGCTCATGACTGGGAAGAATCAACATTGTTAAAACAGACAAAAATACTTCCCAAAGCAAACTACAGATTCAATGCAATCCCCATTAAGATACCATCACCACACTTTCTATATTTGGAAAAAATTATTCTTCATTTTGTATGGAACCAGAAGAAACCTTGTATAACCAAGGCAATTCTTGATATAAAAACAAAGCTGGGGATATCACCCAACCAGAATTTCAGCTGTGCTACAAGACCATAGTGTTGAAAACAGCATGGTGTTGGCACAAAAATAGAGACATTGAGATTTGGAACTGAATAGAAAACCATGAGATGAAATTAACCTCTTACAGCCACCTGATCTTTTATACACCAGACAAGAACATACACGGGGGAAAAGAATCCCTATTCAATAAATGGTGTTGGGAGAACTGGATATCCACATGTAAAAGACTGAAACTGGATGCACACCTCTTACCACTTACAAAAATTGATTCAAGATGGATAAAAGATTTATCCATGAAACAATAAAAATCCTGAAAGGAAGTGTGGGGAAAACACTGAAAGATATCAGCCTGGGGAAAGATTTTATGAAGAAGACTTCAGTGGCAATTGCAGCAACAACAACAAAAATAAACAAATGGGACTTAATTAAACTGAAAAGCTTCTGTACAGCTAAGGAAACAACAACCAAAGCAAACAGACACCTCCAGGATGTGAAAAGATATTTACATATTATGAATCAGACAAAAGCTTGATAACTAGGATCTATAGAGAACTCAAATTAATCAACAACAAAAAAAGAGCCAACAAGCCCATATATCAATATGAGAGAGACAGGAATAGAACCTTCCCTAAAGAAGACAGACAAATGGCTAACAAACATATGAAAAAATGCACATCATCCTTAATCATCAGAGAAATGCAAATCAAAACCACCCTGAGATAATCACCTAACCCCAGTGAGAAATGACCCACATCACAAAATCTCAAAGCTGCAGATGCTGGTGTGGATGTAGAGAGAAAGGAACACTTTTACTCTGTTGGTGGAACTGCAAACTAATATGACCTTTTTGGAAGGAAGTATGGAGAATCCTGAAAGAACTCAAATTAGACCTGCCATTTGATCCTGCAATCCCATTACTGGGCATCTACCCAGAAGAAAAAAAGTCCTTTTATCATAAGGACATTTGCACTATACTGTTTATCACAGATCAATTTACAATCACCAAAGTTTGGAAATAACATAAACGTCCACCAATCCAGGAATGGATTAACAAGCTGTGACATATATATTCCATGGAATACTATTCAGCCATAGATGGAGATTTCATATCTTTTATATTAACCTGGATGGAGGTGGAACACATTCTTCTTAGTAAAGCATCACAAGAATGAATCCAATGTACTTAATTCTAATATGAAGACAGTAGATGAGCTAATACGGGGGAGGCCAGGGCAATGAGAGAGTGGGGAGAAGGGAGGAGGGAGGGCATGGGGGTCACAGGGTATGGCATGTCCCTTGGGGACAGGGCACAATTATTAAGAGGGACTTTATCTAATAACTGCAATCAGTGTAACCTAATTCTTCGAGCCCTTAATGAATCTCAAACAATAAAAAAGGGAGAAAAAAAGAATACACTTCCTGTGTCTTGAACTTCCTTTGAAAACAATTTTATTAATGATCTTTAAATTTTTTTGTGGCACAGCAGCATGCCACGGCACACTGGTTGAAAATCATGGTCCTAGACCCTTGTTTTGACTGCTCTCTGAGGAGGCTGCCAATTAGGTGGGTCAGAACATAAACAGTTTTTAAATTGTCAACTTAATGAAATCTAATGTAATGCTTGTGTCTCATCCACCTCTTGTTCCCTTTTTATCAGCTTCTCCTCCTCCCTTGTTTCAACCATTTGTTCTTACATTTGCTGCACAAACGTGTGTTGAGGCACTGAGTGCCAGAGAGAGGGACACACAGGTGCACAAACAACAAGGCTCTTCTCCTTCTATAGCTCAGGCTCTAGTGGGGCATAGAAATAGACAGACCATTGCAAGACAGTGCTGGTCTGAAGACAGTAAACGGCATTCCCGGTGTTATGGTAAAATAAGTTTGGGGTGCCCCACCTAGAACTGGGACATCAAGCAAAGAAAACTTCCTGAAGGAGGTACGGACCAAGCAGAATCTGGAGGAGAGACAGCCAGAGAGAGACTAGAAGGGGACAGAAGGGATTACAAATGTCTTTTTTGAAAGTCAAAGTAAATTGAACAAAAAAATTTTAAGGAATGAAAACTAAGATTTAACAGGTTATAATAAGAACGTGCCTTGGCTCAGAGCCTGTAGATCAGCAGCTAGGGCGCCAGCTGCATACACTGGAGCTGGTGGGTTTGAACCCAGCCCAAGACCTGCCAAACAACAATGACAACTACAACCAAAAAAGAGCTGGGTGTTGTGGCAGGTGCCTGTAGTCCCAGCAACTTGGGAGGCTGAGGCAAGAGTTTGAGGTTGCTGTGAGCTGTGACACTATAGCACTCTACTAAGGGCAACATAGTGGAACTTGGTCTCAAAAAAAAAAAAAAAAAAAGAACATGCCTAAACTTTAGAGCCCTTATGAAATCTTCCATCTTCCTTGCTTTTGGGTTATTAGAATGATAGAGATAATTTAGTAGGTAGAAGACAACACCTTTCAGAACACAGTGCATCCACAACACAGTGCATCCACAACACAGTGCATCCACAGCACAGTGCATCCACAAGTGGCCAAAAGTATAATGGACTGCCTGTTCTTTTATTCAAATCGGCATGACAGTGACACACAGGAAAGTCAATCTGAACAAGGACGCTGAGGTAGCCAGTGCCAACAGCCTTACCTGACATAACAAAGGTCTTTTTAAGACTAAAAAGTTAAGCTAGGAAGACTAATCTACTCCAAAGAAATAGCCTATCAAAATATGCAATGTATGTCACCCACTAATGGTACTGTAACTAGTGGCAAGAATCATTCTGCTAGAGATTATTTCATGCCCAAATATTCTGTTTTACTTGCTGCCTTTAGTAACATAATCACTCCTTTATCCTGGCATATGGCCACCCAGGAAAAAAGACTACACTTCCCAGGGGCCCTTGCAACTAGATGTGGTCATTTAACTCAGATCTGGCCAATGGGATGGTGAGAGATAGAATGATATGCACAATTTCTGGATCATAATCTTAAAGCGAACACGTTGTACCCAGTGCTTCTTCTCTGTCTTTATCTTTGAGCCCTGGAATAAGGAAATGTTTGCAGGAGCTACAGCACCCATTTGGGTCCACAAAATGGAAATGGTGTGGATAGTAGGTCAATGATAACTAGAGTCCGAGCTGCTTTACCAGCCCTGGACCACTGACCAGAGAGTTTTATCTGAGCGAGAATGAAACTTCTATCTTGTTTTTGACTACTGTATTTTAGGGTCTACTTATTATAGCAGCTAGGATGTATCCCAACTAAATCATTCCCTGCCCTATGTGTTCACAGGCTTCTCCAGATGGCTGGGGAGCTACTCCTAAGCAAGCTCTTGACAAAAAGGAACTCAACTTGCCATTATCTCACTACACTTACTGTTTGCTTCATGTCAAATGGCAGTCGTGCTCTGTAGCAAGAACGACCCTGGTTTGGGGCCCCGTGTCCTATGGAAGCTTGAGAACCTTTTACTTGTTCTAATATATCCCGGCTGCCCATCAAACAATCTCTTTAGTAGCTACAAGAGATTAACTCTCCTGGTGAGCAAGCATTCTCTCTGTAGATGGATTTACTGTGATGAATTTGACTTATCTTTTTGTTAGAAGAAAAAAAGCATCCATAACAAACCAAGTGAAATATAAAAATATCCTCCTCAAATAGGAGCCAGGAACATTATCAATAGCTAATTGACTCTCACCCATCATTGACTGATTAGAGGTCATTTTCACTTACTTCAGGCCACAAAGGCCGACCGAAGCCAGAGGGAAATACAGAGAGTAACCAAATTCTCTTAAAATGATAATCCTTTACCGTACAGTAGAGCCTCTGTAAGTTCTACCTCTACGCCACTCCAGGGGCTCTAACAAACCGGTCAACATGCAGAGGTGGTCGACATGAGGAACTGGGCCTACTGCACTGATACGTACATGTGGTACATAGCTGAGCTATGAAAATTAGGTCAACTTAAGGAGGTGGTCAATGATGGAGTTTCAACTGTATTAAATTTAAGATAAGTGACCTATACAGCAACCACACCACAAACCATTTTATCTTACTTCCTTAGGCAGTGGTGAACTATGGCAATTTTGACCTAGAATAATATTTTGTACCAGCAAAAAACAGCCTGGGATCCTTAAAAATGCTGGTCTGAGTAGGAAACAAATGTTTTAGGTGAAGTACAGAAGTAACTCCCAACTACTAAGAATTATAATAACTTGCATCTTTATTTGTTTAATTTCAAGTGGCACTTCATTATGCAAAAATGCTTTCACAAATTAAAATAAGTTTTTGAGATTTAAAAATTTTAGCTGACCTCACAGAGAAGGAAAGAGAAGCTTCCAGGAAGATCCAGGGACTGTGCTGGACTCCATGGAGAGACAACATGATCCTCAACCTCAAAGAGTTCAAAGTCTAATGGGAGGAGGACAAGGAGAGAGCCTCTCCATCCCGCCATGCCCCCAGTGCAGCGTCTTCCCGACAGGTGCTATGTAGAAGCACAGTGGGGGATCCGTTTTGTCAGGAGAGAAAACTGGACATCTGTACAGAGGAGGGGACGTGGAAAATAGTCTTGAAAAATAAGCCTTCATAGATGGCATCTCCAAGAATGAAAGATTAGTACTGGGAGGCCAGGGTAGAATTCTCAACCCAAGTAACAATCCCTCCAGATGCTATCTCTGTAGGGGGCATCTGAAACTGGGGAACATGACAGGCATTTATTATGGGAGGTGGAAATGTAGCTTGGACACCAATGCCCTTCAGTTCCCAAGACACATCTGCACAACAAAGAACCATGTGGTCCAAAATGCCGATTGCATCTCTGTGGCAGGACAGCAGAGCTGAAGTTACCTGGTGGGATGAAAGACTTCAAAGGAGAAAGCGCCTTTAAAATGGCTTCTATACTTTTCATGCCCCTTTCCCAGTATTCAGCCTTCACTCCCAGAACAGTACCAGATGGCTAGTTTAAGGGCGCACAATTCAAATAACAAACATGGAAGATCTGAATGCTGAAGATGCCAAATCCCAGCAGAAGCACTGGGTTGGCTTCTCACTGTGTCCCACTCCAGTGTACCATACATGTTAAAGACCATTAGGAGCTACGGCCAGCCTTGACCCACCAGCACTGACCTTCCACATGAGCCTGGGTTCCAGCTTCTGTTTTCAAGGTTAAATGGAGAAGGGCTTTGAAACCATCATCCTGTTGCCAGGTCTCGGTGTGCTCTACAGCACTGCTTTCCAAGTTCTGTCTGCCCTCCAAACTTCCTGGTCCCTAGCCTCTGATGCTGACCCCTGCTCCCCGGCAGAGGCCGACCTCCAGTCAACAGAGTCCTATAAACACTCCTATCTGTCAATAGCAAAGGTATCAAACCTGGTTTTCAAAAATTCTATTCATTGTCTGAATTAAACTGCAGTTACTTCAATACATATTTTAAGCTACTGTTTCAGTTACTAAAAGTAATACAAAGTATATGTATGCACCACTGTTTGAAGATGTTTAAATTCAACTGTCATTATAATCTGTAACTGAGACCATCAAACTTTCTTAATTAAACCTCTTTCTAAGGTTAATTTGCAACAAAGGAACAATTTTTAAAATAAAAGTGTAATATAAGAAAATGTAATAAAACTGGCTCCAAGTTAATTAAATTTATTTTCCTTCAGAAATATCCTACCCTCCTTAAATTGCAACATGAATAGCTTTGAGAAACCAAGGCCTAAGCCTGAGAAACAAGTAAACCAGCCTCTACGAACACAAAAAGTCAAGAGGGATACTCTGATATATAAATGGAAGTCTACAAGGTAGGGCTCATTCTACACTCAGCACTGTCTTCAAGATTCTGTTCAAGTTGAGATGGTGAAAACAACGCTGACCACGACGTGGGTCTTGACTGCAGGGCAGGCACCGTTGCAAAGACTTCTCAGGTCTTAATTCATTCAATCCTTGCAGTACCCCTAGGAGACAGTACTCTGGCCCCATCTCATAGTCTGAGTCTTTCCCATCCTTAGAGGACTGGTTTAAATTCCACTTCCTCATACGTCTTTCTCTAATTACTACCACTAATTCAAATCACTTTCTGCCTCCCCCTTTCTGACTGTGTTCTACATATTTCTATTGTGGGTTTATCTTAGTTCACCCTGAAGTCCCTCCTGCATGTTTCTCTTTCTTGACATTGTATCAGAAGTTTCTGGAGAAGCAGAATCTGTCTAATTCATTTTTGTTTCCTGGCAGTGCCCAGCAAGATTCCTGGACAAAGAGCATGCCCAGCAAATGTTTGTTGAACGAATACTAGAGTTAATATGGGGAAAAAGAAGAGAGGAATTTAGCAGCAGCTTTAAAAACAAAGAAAGAATCAGGAATAAAAAGCAACAAGCAACTATTCTCTGTGTCTGCGTCTGAGAGGACAAAAGTGATCCCGGAGATTAGGGGATAAAACATTTAAATATCAGGCAAACATTAAACTATAATTATAATGAAAGAAAATACAGGTGAATGTTTACATAATCTTAAGAGTCGAAAGGCCCAGACATGACACCAAAAGAAAAATCAAGTAAGAGAAAAAATAATAAATGGTGGAGAGAGCCCCTGAGTCAGCTGCGTGGTTTCAGTCCCCAGTTTGTTCTTTGTGGAGTCAGTTTCTTCATCTGCAAAATGGGGGTGATAAGACTACCTGACCCATAGTGTTGTTGGGTGGATACAGGAGATAGCGACTACAGAGCCCTCGACACAAGGCCTACGTAACATCTTCCATAACTGTCTGAAAATAAATCAATAAAGGAAATGTTTGACTCTTAAAAATAACATTTATGCTCTAAAAAATACCAGTAAGTATGTAAATATTAAATGCCAAACAGGAAAAAAAAAAGATTGATATTCTAAATGAAAACTTTTACAAATTAACAAAAAGACAAAAATCCCAATAGAAACAGACAAAAAAGCAGAATTCAGCATTTCACAAAATACTAATATATATGAATGAAATAACTAAGTATGAAGACTTCACTTTATGGAAATAACAAGGCATTAGTTGATTTTTTTGCTTGTTAAATCAGCAATATTAATGATGCCGTGAAGCAATGTGAGGTTAAATTGGCATAATTTCGAGGGCATTGTGCCAATGACTATAAAAAGCCTTAAAATATACATACCTTTTGACTTAGGAAATCTAGCATTTTTACAAAGGAAATGATCGTTTATATACACAAAGATATAAACTGCAGCATTATTTACATAAGCGAAAAATCGGAAATAATCTATTATATAGTTCACTTTTGAATGTAACAATAGTTAGCAAATTATACCTTTGCAACACTGAATCCTATGATCTCATGGAAGTTATTTAATGTCATGGATGAAAAAGAATATGATAGAATAGCATTATTATATGGTCCCACTTCTCCGTAAAACGACAGCAATAACAGAATACCTGTAGGTATAGGTGTATGTACGTATGTGGGTCACTACAAAAGTGTTGCGACGGACTATTCTGGTCCCTTACTTCACTCCCAAGAAGCGCAGTCAACAGCATCCTTGCTGCTGAGAGGGCTTCATTTATTTCTATCCATGTGGATTTTACATTTCTTGATTTTTGTGAATCTCAAAACTTTTGTAATGACCCACATACATACACACACACACAAATATCCAAAGAAAACATACCAAAATGCTAATATTAGTTTGTAGCAGCCCATATAGCCTATGGCCAGGAGGAGTGAGAGTTATAAGAAACAGCTGTGTAGCTCAATAATGGAACAGCTTGGTGAAAAGGGAAGGGAGAGGGATTTAGCTCACCTAACAAGAATGAGAGCTTGTGAGATGAGAGCATTGGTGAATTAGCTGTCTCTACACCTGTGGTGTTGAGAGGCACGAGATCAGCCTTATATTAGGCTGGAGGAGAAGGCAGTCGGGAGCATGTGCATTCTATCACGGACCCGCTTGCTCTGACTCTGTCTCCTCTCCTGCCTGCAGAACACCAGCATGGTGTCTGTCTGCTGAAGATGACTAAGCTCTGCTAAAGATAAGATCTATCTTTCTAAGAAGACTGCTTTACTCTCTCTAAGACTCTCTCTCTCCCTTCAGCTAAAGTAAATAGCCCTCAGGCACCTAAGAGCAATTGTTCCAAGCAAGGTAGCTTAGCGGTCCTGTCCAGAACACACTTAGATAGGCTAGAGCCAGAGACCAACCAGTCCCAGGCCCTGATAAGTGGCAAACACGAAGGGACCCCGGCATTAGTTACCTCTAGATAATGAAATTACAGGTGACTTTGGAAAGCTGTAATACTTTCTAAATGTTTTTATAATGAACATAGTTTTGTAATTTAAAAGAGTATACAAATTAACTTTTCCAAAAGGAAATGTCACTCATTAAGAGACATCATGAGTGTCATTTGGACACCCCTGACACGGGAGTGTGTCTTCAATGGTGGCTGCGCTGTGCTTCTTAAAAAAGTCATCCAATCCTGAGCTCCAGCCCACAGGTTCTGTGGGTAGATAAGCAGTTCAAGTAGTTCAACGGAAAAGTTCAACTAAATACCAAAAACAACTCAAGTGAACATCATGTGTCTAACGGTTAAATAGCCTTAGGAAAAAAAATGAGAACTAAGCAGTCCTGTCTAAAGCTAAAACCTTAATCTCCTGCTTACTCAGCATCAATGAGAAAAAAACAAAAACAAACATTAATTACGGAAGATTTAGTGACTTATATGGTCATAGTTCTAGAAACACTTCCAGCATGTGGTTATCTATGCTGGGACTCGCTGCTTTCTGCAAATTTAGAGGAGGCTTTTGGCTGACGGTTCAAATGTTTGGTCACAGTTGAGGGGAAAAATCAGTTCAATCCTTTTGGAAATAGGCAAGGGGGAAGAGTCTTCATGCTCCAAAAATGGTGCATGTGTATGTGTGTTGTGGTGTGTGTGTGTGTGTGTGTGTGGTGTGTGTGTTATTATGAAGTCAGTGGCTTCTAAACCTACGAAAGACCCACCTTCAGCCACACCCTCCCGGTGATGAGGAAGGAGCAGGGACATCGTGTCCTTGAGTTGTGCCCTTATTCACTCTCACCACTCCTACTGAGTAAAGATCTCAAAATAAAGAGTGTGGAGGGCCATGGCGTTAGAGCACTGAGAGCAGTCTAGATTCTTATGTTTCTTTAAAACCAACGAGAGAAGAGATCCAGTCAAAGAGTCTTAATTTAATCTAGTAAAACAAATCTCAAATACAAAATGCTAAAACAAAAAATGAAACATGGAAAATAAGTGCTTAAATTGTCTACCCATCATCTGCCCCTGGTGCAGTAGTAACCTGTTTTTCCCCGCCCAGCACCCACTGCCCTAGCTCTGCGTAACAGCACCTGGTTTTCCTGCGGACACCACTTCTCACATTTCGGCTCACACAGTGGGGCTCACCTTATTTCCTAAAGTCAGGAATTGACAGGGAACCCAGGAACGTCATCCAATGCCTTCATTCCTCTACACGGAATGAACATTCATCAACCGCATGGCCAACCCAGGCCCACTGGGGACAAGGATCTAGGGGATAGGACATTTCTTTACAATTCTGGGTAAGAAGTATATTCTTTTCACCTGAGTTTAATGCTGAGTTAATGTAAACCTACTGCTTCTGGGGACATCTTTGCCATCACTTGGAAAGAACCTATGGCAAAAATGAAACCAATAAAGAAGGGAACCAATAAAGAAACAGAAAAGCAGATTATGGATACACTAATTTAAAAAGCTGGCTCTAACCATGTCTGAAGCCATTCATCACCATCAGTTCACATGAAATCCAAGAGACAGTAAACTGGGGGGAAAGCAGATCAGGTGGCTGTCTCCTCCCTCTCCACCTGATCTCTCTATCTTAGCCTGGGCTGCCGTTACAAAGTCCATAGACTGGCCGGCTTAAACAATAGACATTTCCTTCTCACAGTTCTAGAAGCTGGGATGTCTGAGAGCAGGTGCCAGATGGTCGGGTCCTGGCCAGGCCCTCTTTCCAGCTCAAAGACTTGCCTGCCTTCTTGCCGTGTCTTCACATGACAGAGAGAGAGAGAGAGAGAGAG
>NW_003852478.1:6440510-6444393 GCF_000181295.1 Otolemur garnettii
AGTGTGCCGTCTGGTCTCAGTTTACAAGGGTACTAAGATGACTCCACCCTTACGGTCTCACCAGAAGTTAATTACTCTCAAAAGCCCCACCGCCACAAACAAATATTGGGGGTTGAGGCTTCAACATATGAATTTGGGAGGAAGACACCAACATTCTAACATTGGCTAAACTGCTTGTAGACGCACAAAATATCGCCCAGAGGAGTCTGTTCTGTGTAATCTCCGTGCTTCACTAGAATGCTGGCCACGTCCTCCCTGTGCATCACGGCTCTTCCCAAAGTCTAGTCCAGGGCCTAAACACACAGCACTCCACAAATATTCCTGAAAATTTAATACTTGAATTAACCAATCCTTTGACACTTACTTTTAATACGAACCAAACAATACTATGAATCCTATAATAACAATATCAGCGACAGGACCTGAAGATACACAGAGGGGTCCAATTCAGTATTAGAAACTAGAGATTCTGGATTCACGTTCCAACACTCGGGTGCGCGGAAAACGCCTCCTGCTACAGTCGTCAGCAGAGCTCCTTTCCTTTTCTTTGGCTTTACCTTCAACAGGCACAAAATAATAGCCGAAAGTAAGCCCCAATCACTGGCTTTTTTTACTTAATAGACCGGGAAGACAGCTCTGAAATTTCAGCAGAGGCAGATGTGTGTGTTGTGTGTGTCCAATCACGGCCTGCAAGGCCGCGCGGGCTCTGTCTGACCTCAGCTCCTCCCCTGGCCTGCAAACCTGTCCACCACCAGGACTTCCCATTTCACTGCATTTATCACCTTCTAATACACGATGCTCTTATTTATTTTCTTTATCATCTGTCTATCTCCCCACACTAAGGGATAAACTCCATGAAAGCAGAGATTTCAGTCTATGTCTTGTTTTCTGTTGATCCCCGATGCCAGGTAATAATAGAGGCTGCATAAATGAATGATTCAAGTCAAATGAAACATGAATATTTTCTAATCTGATGAACTACAGAATGTTGTATCTGTGAGTTCCTTCAGAAGTTAAAACCAGACAATTGCTATAAATATATGCCAAACTGAGTTGCTATAAAATACTGCCCTACATTATAGGAATCAATACACATAAAATTATTTAAGAAGCAAAATATACAGGAAAACGTTACTGATAACCAGAAAACATAAGGTTTGCATTTAATTTGCTTCAAACCTAGAACAATATTAAGTACAAAATTTGAACATAGTCATTAGCAGAAAAATCAAGTTTGAAAATATTTATGCATATTTTTCCTAAATATGTCCAACATTACCATGGTATATGGCCTCTTGCAAAAATTAAATAAGGTACTACCACGGAAAACAACAGGTACACTCTGGGACTTCAGAAAAGGTTTCTCTATTGGAAAATCAGAAAATACCAATTGCACAGGGATTTCTGAATGCAGCAAAGTCCCAGGTCCCCTGCCTGCAATGTCCCCTGTCACTACGGCACCCCTTTCATAGACCCCTTTCCAGCAGAGACCACCCCAGATGGACAGAAAGATAAGCTCGACCCTGGCTGCCCCCAAGTGTCTAAATAGAGAAATATTTATGTCAGAGGTCCCAGCCTATAGGCCATCGAATGCAAATATTTTGTTTACTAAGAGAAATATTTAAAAAATTATACTAAATTTCCCCAGAAAATTTCCCAATAAAAATTCAAACTTCAGGCTGGGCACAGTGGGTGATGCCTGTCATCCCAGCACTTGGGGAGGCCAAGGTGAGACCAATCGAGACCAAGAGTTGAAGACCAACATGGGTGAGAGAGTGAGACACCATCTTTAAAAAAAAGAAAAACACAAAAATCTCCAAACCCAATTTCTTTTAAAAATGCCACTTCAAGTAACATTGAAGCTGAACTGATGACTAAAAAGAGGAATGAACTAGTTTTCCCTGGACACTGAGCCCCTGACTCCAGGCTCAGCACCGTCCCCAGGACGCCCCGTGTCTCGCACCTTCTTTCTGCGTCTGCCTGCCTGGGAAGAGTCGGGAAGCTCTTCTCTGGGCAGCCGACTGGTGTGCACGAGCATGTTTCTTACTGATGGTAAGCATGAACCTGGAGCTGCTGCATGCTGCTGTTTATTAAGCCCTTGACCCCTTCTCTACTAGATTTAAATCCTACTGGGCAGTCACATGAAGTCGAGATCAGAACTGAACTGTTCCTCACCCACCCACAGTGTGACTGCAGGCCAGCCGTCCATCCTCTGTTCTCTCTTCTAGGCAGTGGGCTTGGAGATCCCTCCTTGGCCTTTCTTACAGGCTGACTATTATAATTAAGTGGGATGATGGATGTAAAAGTTCATATAAGTGTCACCGTATAGCAAACACTAATCTTTGGGTAAGAGAGCACATCTTAAAGATATTTTAAAATAACAGCATCTTATACAAATCTTTAAGGGTGGCGCATTGAGAAAGCTCATTATCTATTTCCCAATAGAATAAAATGAATTATTAAACCTAAGATGACATACTCAGGAAACGAAAAAATATACATATTAAAAACTATCTTTTTATTTCAAAACATTTGCAAGCATAAATAACATCTAACTTGTCAGGTTGCTGAACTGGGAAATGATCAGTTTCCTGAGAACTAAAGATATGTTTAAGGTCAAAAAAATTTAGCCAAGTAACGTTTTCAGGAACACGAGATATCGCCAGAAAAGTCTATCTAAGAATGACAGTATAAAAAAATGAGTAAAAATAGTCCACACAAGAAACTAAGCCAGATGCTGATATTAAAATGTATGTAATGAGCTGGGACCACCACTGTATTCAGACAACGTAACAGCATTTCGTAAGTGGTTAACCAGCTTTGAGACTCCAGACAGTCAAGGTTGCAGTGATCATCTGCTGCCGTACAGAGAACAAGCATTAATACATTCTGATAACAGTAACAAAAGACAAAAATCATCTAAAAAGTCCTTGAGGTATCCTGTCACTGAATCCATCACTTGATCCATCCGTGGACCTCAGTAATTTGGGCCTGAAAATTAATCAAAATGGCCCACAGGTCATTGGTCAGGTTTATTTAGTCATCAAAAAACCTGGCCTAATGAAGCAAACAGATTATGAAGAATGTCTTCTCTGGAAACCTTTACCTTACCAACAAAGGGAACTTCTGAGACTAAACAAATCGGGCAGTTACTTATGTGGCAAATTCTACATAATTTTTCAAACCTCTGCTTAAGGGGCCAAAGAGTAAAATGGGGCTCACAAAGGGATTTTTTTTGTATTGTCTGTTTTTAAATATACAACTTCAAAATTCTTTTGTTTCTATAATTGTCTTTAAAAACTTTTATTTTTATCAAAATAATACATGGACATGGCTCAAGATTTGATTCAAATAATAGAGAATGATTTACAATGAAAAGCAACAGCCTCCCACCTCACCCCTTCCCAAGCCTGCTCCTGTTCCTCAGAGAAATCACGTTTGTTTGATTTTCGGTTTGTAGTTTATTTTTTATTTTTTTATTTGTGCAAATCTCAGCAATACAAGTGCGATTTTGTTACATGGATATATTGGGTAGTAGAGAAGCGGGGCTTTTATTGTGTCCGTCACTTGAGTACTGTACACTGTACCCATCAAGTAATTTCTTATTTCTCATCCCCCCCACCCTCCCCAGTCTCGTGTCTTTCACTCTGTGCCCACGTGTACACAGTATTTAGCTTCCAATTGTAACTGAGACATGTGCCATTTGTCCTCCTGTGTCTGAGGTGTCCCACTTAATATAATCCCTCTAGTTCCACACTGCTGCTTTAATATAATGCCCTCCAATTCCACGCTGCTGCTTTGAGATGATGCCCTCCAGTTCCAGTCTGCCGCTTTGAGATGATGCCCTCCAGTTCCAGTCTGCCGCTTTGAGATGATGCCCTCC
>NW_003852478.1:6444880-6459187 GCF_000181295.1 Otolemur garnettii
GCTTTGAGATGATGCCCTCCGGTTCCACGCTGCTGCTTTGAGATGATGCCCTCCAGTTCCACGCTGCTGCTTTGAGATGATGCCCTCCGGTTCCACGCTGCTGCTTGTCGGGCTGCACAGTACCCACACGTCTGGGGGACACATTCTCCTTCTCTCAGCATCCACAGAGGGATCCTCAGGCGGATCCCGTCCACACTTTGCTATGTGAATTTTGGTTTCTCTGGCAATCAGCATCAAGTCACCACGTAATGTGTTATAATTACACCTTCTTTTATAAATCTCTTTTTGACATTTTCTATGGACTTTCTATTCTGATAGATTAGAATTTAGCTTGCATGAATCCCTGCCCCACACAATAAGCCACACACATACAGACAACACGTATTTACGTGACAACTCTGGCTTCTCCACTCATGACCCTCTTCATAGTGAACACTATAAATGCGACAGCTACGTGACTGTTTCCTCCTTCCATCGACCACAGGCCACCCTTCCTGTCTCACAGGTGAACACACAAACAGCAACAGTATTTTCCTCTTTTCCCCCCTTCTTCCTACACTACTAATAGATTTGTTTATACTGGTGAGCTTTTTTTTCTTTAGCCAAAGCTTACTCCAATCATGTAAGGAAGAAATTCACTATTATCTATCACAATCTCTCCTATAATTATATAAGTTGTTAAAGTGGTGCATTGTGCCTTACTTTTGAAGACTGTTATTCATTATAAAAATGCATTCTAATTACATATATATGCTTTTCTTTATATGACCAATGAGCATAAGTCAAATGTCTCAAAAAACTAAATTTTATTCAACCAAGGAAGTAGCAGCTGTAAATGATTAAGAACTCTGCTGCCCGGGCGCGGGGGCTCACGCCCATAATCCTAGCACTTGGGAGGCTGAGGCAGGTGGATCCCTGGCGCTCAGGAGTTGGAGACCAACCTGTACAAAAGCAAGACCCAATCTCCAGTTTTGTAAAAATAGAAAAATTAGCCAGGCATGGGGGGGCACCTATAGTCCCAACTACTTGGGAGGCTGAGGCAAAAGGATTGCTTGAGCCAGGAGTTTATATAACTTGTTTGGAGGGACCGATCACAGATTAGACACAGATTAACTAGAAACATCCTTCAGCTTAATCCTTGTACACAAGGTAGCAGCCTCTTATACCAAAAAGTTCTTTTCATCACTACCTGATGACCTCTGCACACGTCTCTCTATCCCTTCTGCCTCCAACCCAGTACATAAAACAGAAGAGTCAGTTCTCTTGTTCATTGACACACACGTGAGCACCACGGCTGTACAGATACAGCTGCTGATAAAAAGTCTAAGCTGGGCAGAGTTGGACAGTAATAGGATTATAGGTTACAGATGTGATATGGAAACCTCAATGGAGTTACAATCAAAAATGAGTCTGTATCATGCAGTGGTAAGCCTGGGCTCTGCCGTCAGAATGGCTGGCTACAATGGCCAGCTCTGCTACCAGTGTGGGCATAACTTGAGTATCTGACCTAAATGTCCTCATGTAAAAAAATTGAGTCCTTGCAAGGATGAAAAATAATGATGAAGTACTTACCATGAAGCATGGTGTATAATAAGAACTTACAAATCAAACCCACTCAAACTGCTCTCAGGAGAATTGTTACTGGTCAGGAAGACGTGACTTCACCAGTTTTTTAATATCGTATCTAATCACACCTGGTGGAATCAAATGGATGATATTCTTTCTCAGAAATCTGTTTTTACCTCTATTTGCAGTGATACAAATAGGTCTGGTGGGCAGGAGGTGACCTTCTGATCAGAACTCCCTGAGATAGTAACCACCATACTCCTGCAGGTCCTGGTTTCATGCCGCGTCCTCCCAATGCTTTCACCATGTCCCTTCTCAGACTCAGCCCTGAGTTTTAAGACCCAGCTTCAATAAGGTAATATTGGGAACCAGAGAAGAATGCTTAAAGTAGTTTGCTATATTCCAGAGAAATTGGAGAAATCCTAAAAAACCTGCTTCAGTACCGCCCAGACGGTGACTATACCATCAAAGACAAGCGTGAGAAGAAAGATGACCTGATCTCTGCCCTGGGAGAAGGATCTGGGCCAAAGGAAAGCACATTTTTATGGCAATTTTCAAGATTATTAAAAATGAGATAAAACCAAATGAGAGGCAAATAGAAATGAAGCTCAAGGCCTTGGAATCCCCATATGTGAAATATCAAATAAATAGCTACTCTAATCTCAAATGGGGATCTTTCCTGTCAGCCTTTTTCATGTTATTGGCCCAAATATTTCGTGTCTCATCCGTGTTCTGTTCCAATCCTAAGGACACCATGATATCTGGGATAGTGTTTACATATAAAAATCATTTTCAATCAGGAGGTGATATAAACTGATGTCCGGATGCCATTACTTCAAGGCTTTCCATAATTACTACGTATATTGTCTTTTTAAAAATCCTAAAATGATCATTCTCTCCTTTGGCAGTGAGTGCTTCGGCTGTACTTTGGATGCCAACACAGTCTCATCATGAAAATAAATTAAAAGTAGGTGGTCTGGTTAGTCTTCACAATGCTACATTTTAATCAGGCCAAGCAGTGAAAAGGATGATTGTGAGACGCTGGCGTGTCTTCAAACAGTGCTCGCTGTGCGTTTTACTCACGATGAAAAAGCTCTTCAAGAGATTTCGATAAAGGTTCCCCTCCTACTCGCAGTCCACATTTGTAATGTTTATATAAGTGGGGGATATAAATCTTCCTCCAATGAACCCCGCGGTTTGCAAGGCAGACTCCTTGTTATAAACGGCCTGTTTCCGCTCCGCCTGCCTCAGCAGGCCGGGCAGGGCCCATTCGCCAGGGACTGGAACGAATTTAATGCGCTCCAGGTTTAAGCCCCCAGCCTCTGCGCCTTTACAGGGAGATTTTACACAGCGGATTACTGCTGACTTTAACAATGATTCATATGATAAGTGGCCTTTGATTTGTTTTCTAATGTCAGAAAATATGCATTTGCAAAAGAAATGGCCTCAAAATCATTTTGTTAAAGCAACACGCGTAAAAATAGGAGGGAGATAGAATTCAACATTTTACAAAAAAAAAAAAGGCAGCCTAAATCATACCGAAGGCTTCTTCGCTTGAATTTGTAGTTTTATGGAATGAAAGGTGGACGGAGCAGCTCACAGGCGGTTAGACCTGAGGCTGGACGGACGCGAAGACACGATTCGGTGAAGCCACATGCACAAGAGGCGTCCCCATTGCTGAAATTACCAAAGCCGCTCTGAAGATAGACAAAAGCATCATTCTCTATCCACCCTCAAAGATGCCCTCTGTGCTTTTTTCAAAGACGCCAAATTCCTTGAACCCAACACTAATGAAAACAAAAACACATTCACCAAACCCCGCGTAAGCTCCATCATCCCGCAGCTCGCGAGGGAGGAAAGTTTCCTCTGTTTAACTCCAAGGAACAGAACGGCGATGACTTTAACTTAAAAGAAAACAAACTGAGAAACCGAAGTATGTGTTACACTATTATCCCAGATTTCTGCGTTTAAGCGGTCTGAACAGTGCATCCGAGCATGCGTTTAAAATGCCGGATGTAAGGAGATCCCCTGGCCCCAGTCCTCTGCTGGTTTCTTGTTTTTCTCTGACGCTCCTGGGGGGGGCCGAGTGTGACACTAGGGGGCAGCATTGTAACGCCACGCGCGCTCGCAAGGCCCCAGCGCCAGACCAAAGTGGGAAAAAGGGAACCACGTTGGCATAATTACCCTAATTTATTACAAAATTTCGGAATTTTTCCCTGAAGCCCAACCTGCTTTTTTAACCACCTAACTACAATGTTAAGATGTCTTAAAGATAAAAAAAAAAAAGCAAATGCTTTTTATTTTAAAAAATCTACCCAAATATCCGAGACATGCTGATTGCAGCTTACCAGTAAAAGGTAAAATGTCATGTTTATTGAATGTCATATTTCAAAAGCATGAAGACTTTTCTAATTGCAAATATCCATATGCTCTTTATTGTAAATAAAAAACATCGCATTAGGAGATGGGAAAAAAGAATGACTATTTCATCTTGGTCTAAAATGAGATGCAGGGCTGGTTTATAAACACCAGTCAATGTGACCCATGCTAATTAGATGTTAATTTAAAAAATATGGAGTAAAAAAATATTTATAAGAATGTCTTCGTGTTTTCCAGAAATAAACTTTATCTTTCCATCTGCCTAAGATGGGTCTTGGCTGGCCTGGTCCGAAGTATGGAAATTGAAACTGATTGTATTAAATGCTTGGCTTCCAATGACTTACAAAGTTTTGGCAGTTTGCAGCAGGAAAAAAGTAAAGTCTTCACCAGATCCCAAGAATAAAGCATATGGATACACAATGGTAATTTTTCTTTTTACCATATATAATGGTAATCAATATGGATTTCTCTTAATTCTGCAAATCTCAGTATTGAAACTTTAATACTTAAAAGCCTTATACTCACTAAGACAATAATTACTGATTTGACTTTAAAACAATCAAAACTTACACAGTCTTATGCAAGTATTTTGCTTATCTTTGTCTTTAATTTCAATTCAAAGTTTGTTTGCTTGCTTGCTTTAGCAAAGTGGAGTGTAATGAAATTCAAACAATTGTTTTTCCAATTTAATAATTCTACTGAAAGATCCAATCATAAAACTATTGCTTTATAGACATATAATATTTTAATATGCACCCAAAAGAGCCTATGAATACCAAAACATTGTTGAAATACCATAAGAAGCCAACAAGAATTTGTGCAATCATATTTAAATGCTATACATTTAATTTATAGCACTTCTAGTAGATTATGATTTAGTAGATTACTCTTATTACTATATATTATACTCCCTGTACTTGTCCTTTTTTGTTTAAATTATTTTGAAGTTTTTTGTTTGTTTGTTTTATGTGTTGTGTGAGAATGTGTGTACACAGTGTTCATTTAAAGATCCTACAAGTCCCTCCTGTGTGTGCTTCTAGGAGAACGTGGTCTGCCCTCTGCCTTTTCACCAGTGTTTTCTCAATGGTTATAACGGGTTCCTTTTTCAAGACTTAACAGAAAAACTAGGCCTGTAATTATCACCAAATTTCCCTGAAATTGAGTTAAACAACGTACATCTAAGTTACCAGATGGGCCATTATTCTTCATAATTACTGTACAAAAGAGTTTGTGACAGTTACAACAAAGTGATTGGCTAACTGAAGAGCACAGGTATGCGTTTTCCTGAAACATCTGGTTGAAACTCTGGGTCACTTGAAGAGTATGTTAAATGGTCCCATCTTCTAATTAGTTTCTCACCAACCAAAATATCACTGCCAAGGTTGCTTTAAGTAGTTTGAAGGGCCAAGGCTCTTCTGTAGCAAAGCTGATGTAACCACTTAGTCCCTCCAAAGGGGAGCACTTATTTAATCTACAGATGATGGCATTTCTGATGAAAAGGGGGTGGCATTTTCCTCTAATACTAACATACTCTCCTTGTTATTTAAGTCATTTCTCTTCTCATGAAGTCAAAAAGCAACCTCATCTTTGACATAAAGAATGACCCATCCCTCCTTATGTATCTGTTGAGAAAAGGACCACACCCAATCGTGTGTGAGGCTTGGCTTGTGTGGTCTTTGTCCCTGGGTCCTGGCAAAGAGTACCCCAAACCCTCAGAATTGCCTGACTAATTGAGTGGTTTTTATTTCTCATAAATAGTCCCTTTTGAGCACACCTGAGTTTATGCTAATAAGATAATTTAGGGTAGGGCCCCTGGATAGCCTCAGTATGGAGCTGGTCACCAGAATGACCAATGAAATAGAGAGCTAGAACTTTCAGCCCCGAGCACAGACTTATGGGGAAAGGGGCAGGGCTGGAGATTGAGCGCTACAGAAACACTTGAACACCAGGATTTGCTGGGCTGGTGAACACGGGGCAGTGCTGGGAAGGTGGACATGGGGCAGTGCCGGGAAGGTGGCACGGCCAGAGAGGGCCGGAAGCTCCCTGCCCCCAGGCCTTGACTTGTGTCCTCCACTTGGCTGTTCCCAAGTTACATTCTTTATAATAAACCAGCGAACACAGTAAAGTGTTTTCCTGAATTCTATAAACCAGGATAACAGATTATGGAACCTGAGAAAGCAAAGGGTAACCCCCAATTTAAAGACCAATAAAAGTAGGGGAGCCCTGAGGCTGACAATTGGCACTTGAAGTAGGGACAGTCTTATGGGACCGCGTCCCTTTGACTTGTGAGATCTGATGTTAACGTCAGGTAGAAAGTGTCAGAAATGAATTAAGTAACTGGACACTCAGTTGGTGTTCAAGGAATTAGAAAACTGGAGAATGGGTTGGTGTGAGACAATATCTCTCTAGGATAATTTCCAGAGTGTGGGTAGGCTGAAGCCAGACTGTCTCCTATATGACCAATGAAAGAAAATCTGAATATATCAGTCAGCTCAGTCAGCTGCAGCTGCCATAACAAAATGCCATAGACTGGGTGGTTTAAATAACAGAAATTTATTTTCTTCCAGTTCTAGAGGCTGGAAGTGGAAATTGAGCTGTCAACATAATCAGGCTCTGGTGAGAGCGCTCTTCATGGATGCCTTCCCGCTCTGTCCTGACACGGCAGAGACAGGAATGGAGAGAGAGAAAGAAAGAGAGAAAGGAAACTCTCCGGGGTCTCTTCGTATAGGGCACCAGGGAGATTTCACCCTCATAACTTCATCCGAACCTAATTATATCCCCAAACCCCCATCTCTAAACACTGTCGCACTGGGTGGTTAGGCTTCAACATATGTATTTTAGTGAGACACAATTCAGTCCATAGCACTGAGATCATTGGCCAAAATTACACATACAACTTGAAGTTATGTGATGATACTTCTTCGGAGAGGGGAGTGATTATTCTTCACTTGATCCTTTAAACCAGAATATAAGACTGAGTCAACTCTGGCGTCACTGTAACAAAAGCTCATCTTAATCCCTACCTAGCAACTTCCCCTGATCCTTTTCCCACCCTTCTACCTCCTTCAACAAAAACTCACTGTGGAATGTGAGAATTACTAACAATGTGACTCTTTGAAAACTGTGAACTATTAAAGTGGATTGCCAATGAAAAAAACTACTATGGCATCCTGATATAATCAGTCTTGGAAGAAAAATGTAAGCTCTGTCTGTGTGACTAATAACAGAGTTTTTCCTCTACTTAAGGTGAAAGCAATAATTTGTTTCTGGAAAGAAGATTAGGGCTTCCTGTTTGAAAAGTCATGGCGTAGGATAAGCACTTGCTAATAGCTGAAAGAACTTTTTTCTATGAGGTAGAGTCTCTGGTTTGAGAAAAATGTGTTCAGATCCAATCCTATTTACTCATTGCTGACGAATAAGTGCAGATTAAAGTGCATTCCATCTTAATGGCAGGAGTGTAATCTATATTACAACTCAGGTGGCTAGTAACAGACTCAGTCTCATAACACACGTGTGGTCAGTCGTAGTAGACTCAGTCTCATAACACACACGTGTGGTCAGTCGTAGTAGACTCAGTCTCATAACACACACGTGTGGTCAGTCGTAACAGACTCAGTCCCATAACACACGTGTGGTCAGTCATAATAGACTCAGTCTCATAACACACGTGTGGTCAGTCGTAACAGACTCAGTCTCGTAACACGTGTGGTCAACTGTAACAGACTCAGTCCCATAACACACATGTGTGGTTAGTCGTAACAAACTCAGTCTCATAACACACGTGTGGTCAGTCGTAACAGACTCAGTCTCATAACACACACGTGTGGTCAGTCGTAATAGACTCAGTCTCATAACACACACGTGTGGTCAGTCGTAACAGACTCAGTCCCATAACACACACGTGTGGTCAGTCGTAACAGACTCAGTCTCATAACACGTGTGGTCAGTCGTAACAGACTCAGTCTCATAACACACACGTGTGGTCAGTCATAATAGACTCAGTCTCATAACACACGTGTGGTCAGTCGTAACAGACTCAGTCTCATAACACACACGTGTGGTCAGTCGTAACAGACTCAGTCTTATAACACGTGTGGTCAGTCGTAACAGACTCAGTCTCATAACACACACGTGTGGTCAGTCATAATAGACTCAGTCTCATAACACACATGTGGTCAGTCGTAACAGACTCAGTCTCATAACACACACGTGTGGTCAGTCGTAACAGACTCAGTCTTGTAACACATGTGGTCAGTCATAACAGACTCAGTCTCGTAACACACGTGTGGTCAGTCATAACAGACTCAGTCTCGTAACACACACGTGTGGTCCGTCATAACAGACTCAGTCTCATAACACACACGTGTGGTCAATCGTAACAGACTCAGTCTCATAACACACACGTGTGGTCAGTCGTAACAGACTCAGTCTTTAACACACACATGTGGTCAATCGTAACAGACTCAGTCTTTAACACACACACGTGTGGTCAGTGAATTCACTTCAGTCATTCTTTTCTGGACAATTCAATTTTTCACTAATTCCTCATAAACATATAATCCATTTTCAAAGTCAAAAGTTCAAAAGTTAGCGAGGTTTGAGTATTTGCTGAGACAAAAAATCGATATTATCATTTATAAATCATAAGAAGGTGGATTTTAAGAAGAGAAAGTATAGTTAGATAAGCCTTTTAGTCTGCATCTGACTCTAGTAAGATCAGTAGTCATAATGGAAGATCTGTAAATAAGATTTTCAAATTTAGAAAGATAAAGGAATTCAGGATTGAAATGGCAAATTGAACACACTTAAGCTCTGACAGTGAAGTTCATGAACTCATCCTAGAAAAAGTGCTACGTCCCTCATTGCTGAATATACCACTGTGGTTACCTTCAAAGTATTCCCCTTGCCATCTGGTCACCGTAGTGCTATTCAGCACTTTTTCTAGGATGAGTTTGTGAACTTCATTGTCAGACCTCTAATGATGACAGCTCTGATGGCCATTCTAGAAAAAAAAGGTCCAAAATTGGTTTGAAGGAGGGACAAGGCACTGGTGTCAGTGCATAGCTTTCCAAGGGGAGTGTTAGGAAAGTGACCATAGCAAATATTTCCAAGATGAGTTCATCAACTTAATTGTCAGACCTCATATATACAAATGCACTCCCTCACAAAACCCTACGAAAATTACCCAAACAGAAAACGCAAAAGTTTGGGGGTTTTATTTTTTAATAAATAACCCCCCCAAATAAAAAACCCACCCCAAAGCTGGATAGCAGATAATAGCAACAAAATTTTAGAAGTTTGAAAGTCAAAGAGTAAGTGTTAAAGGACTTAGGGAAACCAAATGAAAAAGCCAAACCCCAACGAGTGGAAAAGCTGAGAAAGAAACATATTTATACCACAGAATCATTAAAAGTGTCAGGAAATGGCAGCAAGAAGTTATTTTAAAATCAAGCAGAAATTGGGGTAAATTAGTCAGATGTGGGATAAAGTTCTTTGAAAAGTCATCAGATCCCTATGTTCCTACAACCCTCCACGTCACTCAGCAACTGCCTCTTCCTGTCCTGGGCAGCAGACAGGAGATTATTCTCCAGAGAGAGAAAAACAGAGTTTTGGTCTCAGAATTAACTGACAGTCTCTTTGTACCCTCAATGAATCCCAAACAATAAAAATTAAAAAAAGACTTGACAAAACCTGGGGCCTTATTAACTGAATCTACACCAAAGCTAGATGCTGACACCACTGACGCTTCCAGACCTTTTCTGTTCCATGCGGGAAACTGGAAAGGCACTCATCGGGAGTACACGTGTATCTCAAGAAGAAAGACCTAACAGTGATTTTGATGGTCACCAATAAGCGACTCACTTGATTATAGTAAACCTCAAATTCACAAGCTCAGAAGGCTCCATCAGGTTTTTAGACCTCTACTCTTAATCCTGCCTGGGACTAACTGATATCTGAGGAGAGCCTCTGATATGGAAGATGGAAAATAAAACAACTGAAGGAAAAAAACAATGTGGAAAAAGTAGCAGAGAGAAGGAAATGCTTCCCTGAAAGTTTCATCCTTGAAACAGTTAGAGAAAATATTATATCCACAAAAAATCAGGACATTATCTTGTAAAATAATATTTAGAGTACGGGCATGTCCACATATAAACATGCTCGTAAAAAATTCTTGAAATTAAAAATATGATAGCAAAAACAAAAACTTAATAAAAAACTTGGATGATAAAGTGGAGGCTATCTCCAGAAGAAGTGGAGGAAAAGGAAAAAACAAAGAAACAGAAAAGAGGAGGAAAAAAAGATCCAAAAATTATAAGACCAGTTAAAGAGCATCAACTTATAAAATAATAGAAATTTCAGAAAGGGAAAATGGAGACAGGGAGTCACAAACAAAACCAAGAAAATTCTTTAGAATTGAGATTATGTGATTCTACACTGGTCCACAGCATGGTACACGGCTGTGAAATATCAGTATACTGGTAACAAAGATAAGGTCCTAGAAAGCGTCCACAGAGGGGAGAAACGTGCGTTAACCAAGGATTAGGGATCAGAATGGTTTCAGATGTCCCAAAGGCAAAATTGAGAACAAGAAAACAACAAGAGAAATGCCTTCAAAATTTCAAAAGTTTATTTCTAAACTGGAATTATCTATCCAGTCGAATTATTGACGTGAGGGTAGCAGACAGACATTTTCAGGTGCTCAGGAATTTAAAAGATCTATATATAGATAGAGTCACCATGTCCTCTTTCTCAGGAAACTACTAGAAATTGTCCTCTGTGGAAATGGGGAAAATCAAAGGAAAAGAAGGTATGAGACAGAGAAAGCAGAAGATCTAACACAGGGGAGAAGAAAAGGAATCTGCAAAGTCATGGTAAAGAAAGAAGGACGGGTCACATCTGCGCACCAGGCGAGGAAGACCAGGCCTGCAGACCGGCCAGGGCGGCCCAGGAGACAGGCATGCTGGGGCTGTCATCACCCCCTGCCTTTAGATCTGCACTATCATTCACCTGCCAAAAACACTGGTGATCTGCTCTGCCAAATAAGGGAGAAAACCAAGAAAGACAAAAATAAGAAATCCAAGAGAACGTGACTTCCTCCCAGGAGAAAGGCAGATGAAATCGGAAGGGTGCCCACAGACACACACGACACCCAGGGTGAGAACGGGACGCACCAAGGCAGAAAGAGCAGCGGTTAAAACAAACAGGCAGATAAAACCCACAGAACCGCCTGAAACCCGCACTCTTTGAAATGACACAGCTTATGAAAAATTACAGAACCAAAAAGGAAATATTGCAAGATGTACAAACATTAACAACAGGCACAGAATGAACTTAACACATGAAAAACATTATCAGCTAAAGAAAAAGGGCACACATATGCATATCCGTGGCAAGGCTTGGCGGGACAGGATTTGCCTGGGTATTATTAACATTAATTGTTATACCAGTCCTCCAAAATTGCAGCTCAAATTATAGTTTCCTTGATGCGTTAGTTGTAAGTAGTTGTTTACAGGACAAACTTTGCTGTTAGCTCTCCAGCACACACATCACTGCTCAGACCTGAGAGGCGCCAGGGCAGGGACCAGTCACATCACTTCCTTCAGAGCCTGCGGGGAATGGGCCGGTGCCGGTGTGATTCAAATCACCCACAGACTGCAAAGTGTGTAGTGTTTCCCAGGGATAAGTCTACACGACATTTTACTAAAAATGAATAACTGAAAGTAGAAATTCACCAGCGAAGATAAAAGTGCAGCAAATAGCATTAGTGTCCACAGCTATGATTTAATCAGAAAAAAAAAGCGGGCTTGGCGCCTGTGGCTCAAGTGGCTAAGGTGCCAGCCACATACACCAGAGCTGACGGGTTCAAATCCAGCCCGGGCCGCCAAACAACAATGACAATTGCAACCAAAAAATGGCCAGGCGTTGTGATGGCGTTAGTTCCAGCTACTTGGAAAGCTGAGGCAAGAGGATCGCTTAAGCCCAGGAGTTGGAAGTTGCTGTGAGCTGTGATGCCACAGCACTCTACCCAGGGCAACAGCTTGAGGCTCTGTCTCAAAAAAAAAAAAAAAGTGCAGCAAATAAAGTGGCAACACGGGCAGTAAAATTCAAATAGAATTCACTCCTTCAAATGGAAGAGTGAAAGAGAATTTTTTTCACATAAATGACGAAGGCAGTTGTGGTGAAGAGGATGGAGGTGTTCCAGAGACAGCGATGAAGACAAACACTCCACAGGCGAGGAACTCCCAGAGATACCCACAACGTTGAAAGTCCAAAGGGTAAAATGTCCTACGTTAACCCAAACTGAGAAAGGACTAGGACAGTTCCCCAGGGCACAAAAGAGATGCTTGCTCCACACTGTAATTTATACAACAAGATGAACAATGGTCAAACTATTCTAAGTTTTTTATCAAAAGTAAGAAAACCTGCTTTAATTCTCAACATTTCCACAGCTTTAAATTACAATGTACCAAATAAATACGAATTATCCTAAATAGGTATTACCAAAAGTCAATGAGTTTATAATGTTTTGACAAAATTAGGTCATGAAAAAACTGTAATTTTTACCTTTAATTATTAAGATCACTTTCACAGTTTTAGCTCAGAACAGTCATTTTTACCATCCCACACTACTGTGCAAAGCAAGGACTATTTGTATTTAATTTTTACGGCTATCTCACGTATTACTTTGCTACAAATTAAATAAACAGTACATAGCTATCTTAGTCCATTTCCTATTACAAAAACAGAATTCCAAGGCTAGGTAATTTATTAATATAAAGAAAAGAAGTTTATTTAGCTTGCCGTTCTGAGCCTGGGAAGTTTGAGACCACAGCTCCAGCATCTGGTGAGGGCATTCCCGGGGCATCAGAACATGGCAGAGTCCATCGCACAGCAAGAGGGTGTGTGCAACAGAGAGAGGTGCGGGGCCAGGCTCACTCTACGTGCAGTGACGACCCACTCCCTCTGTAACCACCTGCTTCTATGATAATGACATTAATCCATTCATCAGGGCTCTGCTTTCCTGACCCAGTCACGCCTTAAAAGGCCCCAGCTCCCAACACTGACGCAGGGTGATTAAGTTTCCCGCCTGTGAATGGTGAGGAGACACATTCAAACCATACCGAAGCCTAGGTATTGAATACATTTCTGCTATAAAAAATTATGAACACGAGAGGGAAGAATTTTAAAGAAAAATGGAGTGCTCATATTTTCAAATTGTTTGTATTGGTAAAACCAATAATCCTAACATCCAGAAAAGGTCAAACTTGGAAAGATCATGAACAGACATATAAATATGGCTGAGTAGGGTGAAAAGTCAGCATTAAAAAATGTTAAGTAATTATATCAGGGATTGCATTTTACATATTTTCTATGTGAAAAACCTAGCATTGGATACAATAAAGAAGCTTATCAATAAGGTAATCACTGGGAAATGCAGACCCCTCCCCAGTGATTCAACTGCCAGTCACTGAATGATCCAGTACATGTCACACTTCTCTATAGCTTCTCTTTTAATATTCAGAACAATCTGTGACATTGTCATTCCAGTTGCCTCCCATTTTATAGAAGAGGAAATCACGGCTCAGGCCCCCACAGAAGGGTCCGTGGCGAGCTGGTGTGCTGACCGCCCTTCCGCTTCCCAGCTGTGTGTTCTATGCCGAGCCAAAGCTGCAAAGTTATGGCAGCAGCTTTGCCTGTCCCAACCAAAGCCACACTCACCTGACATAATTCTAAAGAAATGAAAGCGTATATTAATACATTTTCAGAATTAGGCAAAGAAGGATGTAGAAAAAATCTTATAAATTAAATATCTTATTGAAAGTATAACTCAAGTTAAATGAAAAATTGATAAACTGAGTGAGCAACATTCGTGTAATCTTTAGAGGGTAAAAAAGATTCTAGTGGAAGAGACTAATCTCAAGAATCTTGGTCTTTGAGCAACTAAGGAACTCTTAGAAAGAGGTTACTAAAAATGTTGTCTATTAAGATAATTCAAATTGGGCACAGGTAAGTACTCAATATTTGAATTCCTAGCAAATTCTCATTTGAATTCTCCATTTGCATGAACAGATTTAGGATAGAGGATGAGGGTGACCAAACCTCCTACTTTTCCTGGGTCTGAGGGAGTTACTAAGACTCAGGACATTCAGTGCTAAAACTAGGAAAGTCCCTGGCGAATTGGGATGAGCTGCTCATCTCATGGAGGTTACTTAGGGGATACGACCCAAGACTATCCTGCCGTCCCTGGTTACCCTATGGAGGTTAATAGGGGATATGACCCAAAACTATCCTGCCTTCCCTGGTTATTCCATGGAGGTGAATAGGGGATATGACCCAAGACTATCCTGCCTTCCCTGGTTA
>NW_003852478.1:6463253-6471558 GCF_000181295.1 Otolemur garnettii
GACCCAAGACTATCCTGCCTTCCCTGGTTATTCCATGGAGGTTACATAGGGGATGCAACCCAAGACTATCCTGCCTTCCTGTTCTCAGTCTCTAAGGCCAAAGTCTATATAGATAACATAATACCAACAATTCAAAAGTTTAGTGTTGTAAGCATCCTCCCAGGTCCTTGATAAAGGTGGACAAGACAATACTCTAGAAGAGAGGGTGGCAAACAGCAGAGCTTCCCCTTTGAGTATCAGACTCTTGGTTAATATTTGTGTCCAATGTATCTTTGGAGAACTAGAAGTTGGTGAGAGAATATGATGTCTCTTTAAAGACCAACTGGGGGCTCAGCATCAAGGTCAGTTCCCCTCTGAACACAGTGACATCCACTTGACTGTTCCTTCCTGTGATGCCAATAGTGGATCAGAAATCATTTACAACGAGCACGGTCTCACCACGTGGTACAGCCTCTGCTGCATCACAGGTACAGCCTCATTCATGGATGCGTGAACACTGTGCATTCAGTGTTCACTGAACTAACAGGCTTTCAGGAAACATCAACTTTTCCAGACACCATATTAGGACTTGAAGAAAGATGACAGAAAGATTTCTCTGTTCTCAAGAAATGACACTATTCCGAAATGTTCTTAGAGATCACAGCCCTTAGACCAGTGATTTCAACTAGTGTGCAGTGAAAATTCCTAAAGATCATTAATTAAATTATTTTTGAAAGAATTTCAAAGCACAGTAAGTATATTCTTTTTGACTCTTCTTCTGATCAATATAATTTAAGCACACTGTGGATGTTTAACTATAGGTTTGAGTTTGCCATGAGATCAAAAAAGGTTGAAAAAGACTGCTTTAGACTGTTTTGCAAGTGACTTTAAGGTCTTACTCCATTTTTTAAAAATACAAAATTGGAAATAGTACATGATGCTCTGTGAGTGTGGCTTCTGGAAAGGGAAGGCTGGGGAAGCTCCAATCAGCAAATCTTTACTCAGAGAAAACACCCGGGACTATATCAAAAGAGTGGTAAACAAGTGAAGGCACCTTATACGTTGTCAGTGTTTTAAAAAGTTGATGTATGTACGTATCTTTTCTATGATCCTCTTCTGAGAACTCTTTTTGTCAGTTCTGGCCGTGATCTTCATGGATAAGACTTCAAGTACAAGTTTTAGTTTCAGAAAGTGGGTTCGCTCATTCTCAATTAACCCTTTGCTATTTGTATAATATCTTGAGTTCAAAACCCCTCCCATAACAGACATCTGTGCTGGGTAGACTCTACGGGACTCTCACACTTAAGATTCTGGTCTATAAAATGTGGGCAGCTAGGACAGCAGGTGAGTAGGGGTTGGAAGAACAGGCTGAAGTGTTGATACAAAGAGGCTGCGGTGAAGGTTAACACGAGAGTGTGACTGGAAAGATTTATTTAGACCAAATTCTCAAATTATGGTCAGGTCACCCCTGGGGACCTTTCCAGAGGGTCCAATGAGGTCAAAATTATTTTCATAATAATACTAAGACATTGTTTGCCTTTTTCATTTTCATTCTCTTGGGAGTATACAGTGAAGTTTTCCAGAAGCTGTGTGATGTGGGATATGACAGCGGATTGAATGCAGAAGCGGATAGGAAAATCCATCTGTCTTCTATTAAGCCAGGCACTAAAGATATTTGTAAAATGTAAAACAATGCCACTCTTCTCACTATTTCTGTTTTTAAAAATATAACTATTTTTCATGAAAAATGCAGTATCCATGTTAGCATAAATATTTTTGTTATTTTAATGAATAACATTTATTATTGGGTTTTAGTGAATTAATAAGTATTTTTTAAATTTCTGTTTTAACTTTTGAGATATATATGTATGAATAATTCATATATTCAAAAGCTTTACAGAGTCCACAATAACAGTTAAGAACGTAAAGAGGTCCTACAACCAAAAAGTTTGGGATGTACCACGTTAGGCCATGTTGGAAGATGAAAAATGCCAACTAAAGAGTTTAATTTTAGGCTTAACAAGACTAATTTCTACCCAGGGTTTTACTACTTCACCTTCACTTTTCCTTCCGCTCTTCAGTTGCCTTGTAATACTGGGTGAGTGGTCTACTTCCCAGCCAAATCTCCTCCAGCTGAATTTTAAGTTACTCAGACATGGAAGGCACCTCGGTTCTTTACTGCTGGGGGAGAAATTTTTCAGAACTCAACAGAATTCACTGTTGGAAAAACATTCTCCTCCCTTCAACACCAAACACATCTTTCCCTTCTCAAAGTTGGTAAAGTTAACCACACATCATAGCTTATAAAAAGCCAAGATTTGCAAGAGCAAACACACGCTGAAATGTGGGAAGTGCGATTATAATGGTGCAAACTTCAGAGCATCCCAGCTGGCAGGACTGTGATCAAAGCAATGACCCAGTCAGCAAGTGTTCGTGCATCTCACCGCCCAAACCGCACAGTTCAGGACAGGCTGGAGAGAGCATCAAAATGAAAAGAACGCAAAAATCTATTTGCACACGAACAGAGAACAGCACAATAAAATACTAAGGAGGTGATGAGAGAGAGGGAGAAAGAGAGAGAGTAGGGTGGAGGGGATAAAGAATTACAAATGAGGGCAGCACCTGTGGCTCAAAGGAGTAGGGCGCTGGCCCCATATACAGGAGTTAGCGGGTTCAAACCCAGCCCCAGCCAAAAACTGCAAAAAAAAGAATTACAAATGAATAACTAATATTCATTAAGGTGCAAGGAGAACTATTCATGTTATAAATGGAGTTTTGAGTAGTTACTCTTATGCAATTGCTACATGCAATCATTTTTTTTCTCTTGAAATGACAGCAGATTTTAAAAGAAAACCGAAGTAACCATTCGAATTCTCTTACACAAGTGACCCTTAACTCCTTCCTGATAATTACATCACTTTTTTTTTAACCTGCACATTTTATTTCTTCTATCTTGTTAGCAAATATGGTTGATTTAAAAAGGAAAATTCTACACATGATTGAAAACCAGTTAAGTAGGTGCAGGAAGAGCAGCAGCCAAGGAAAATAGTCAGCCTGTGTGTAAGAGTGTGGCTGTTCTGGTTGTTAAAATATTGAAACAATTCTATAATACTGATAAATGGAGTGCGTGTAAACACACATGGTACACATAAATACTTCCTAGCAATGACGATTGAAATTATTTAGTAGGCGTAATGTAAAAAGCCCTACCCTTTTACTAAGTTTAATGTCTAAAGACAACTTCGTTGTATATAAGACCTTAAATATTGTCTCTAGCATGAACAAAAAGAGATGATGAATAACGACGAAACTCAAGGTCATTATCCCTTCATGGTTTATTGCTGCAGGTGTAGAAGGGAAAAAAAAATTGTCCTGGAGATGCACGGTGCCAAAATGAGAACTCCAAAACTTTCTTTGGAATAGAGTAAGAAAAAAAATGCCTCTGACTTGATTAATTTCTCTTCAGGGACCTGATTTTTAATACAAAAAAGGATCTGAAATTAAAACCAGAGTGAGAGTGACCTCCAGAGTCTATCTGCTTTCAGTCAGGCTCTGTGAAAAGCTCTTTTGTTAAAACTCTTAAAGGTTCATGCACAAAAGCTTCATACTAGTTCAAGCTAAAAGTAAACTCAAGAATTAAGACATATAGGCAAGTATAGCATAAAAGGCTACCAGTGGCATTTTTGAGTCCTCCTGATTTTCTCTCATTCAACTGATAATGCTGCATGGGTGGGGTTTTTTTCCTTAATGCTTAATATTATTTTAAGACATACTAAGATCAAAAATGCAAACGATAGGGCAGCACATGTGGCTCAAAGGAATAGGGCGCCAGCCCCATATGTCAGAGGTAGCGAGTTCAAAACCAGCCCCAGTCACAAACTGCAAAAAAAAAAAAAAATGTAAATGGTAACAATAATTAGAGTTACTGCTACCACCACTGCCAGAGCCTACAAAAACTCCAATCTGCCCAGCACTCACTCCCCCCACTCTGAGCTCATCCCCTCCACTACCCACCACTCGCCCCTCAGCAGTGGCCTCTACCCTGCCTCAGTTAGCCCTTCCGACTGCCTCTGCCGAGCGCGCTCTCTCCCCAGACGGCCTCGTGGCCGACTTCCTCTCTTCCTTCCAGGTTCCACTCCAATGTCACTTCTTTAGAAATGTCTCACCCTGACCACACGAGGTCTCACAGCTTCCCCAATTCCTGCCACTTATCAGCCCACGACCTCGTTTTTTGTTTTACCATGGACTGATCACCAGCAGCAATGTTCAAATTACTGAAGATCCAGTACAGCAAAAGCACTAGCCAGGGGAACAGCTGCCACGGACAACCTGGTTAGCTTCCGAGCTCATTAGCAGAGATGCACACTCCCCGACATGCTTTATATTATGGTTGGTGTGTTTCCCATCTGCTGTCCCACTCGATGTAAGTTCTAGGAAGGCAGGGACTCCTCCTGCCCCGGGGGACGATGACTGTCAATAATCATTTGTTGAAATAAGAAACTGAGTAATTTCTGTGTATCTATGTATTAACACATTCTAACAATTTATCAGAAAGGCAAAGAATATTCTTATAGGAAATGTGGTCATGCAGCAATTTTTTCAAAGACTACATAAATGTATACACATCTTTGATGATTCCAAGGTCACATGTAAGGCTTCACGTATGTAACAAGGGCCCCAAACACTCCATCTAGGTCTGATTGATTATGCTGTTGAAGATCTAAGGGGAGAGGAATTCCTCTAAGAAAATAAATAAACTTTACTGAAATAATAAAATGTGAAGCCCTAATTCAAATGACATGCAGAGATATGTGAAATGCAATCTTCTCTTTCCTTTCAACAGCAAAACAAAATTTCCCATGCAGGAAATGATAGACATGAATCGTATCAGTATCATGATGCTCAATTTTAATCATGGGAAAAACTGAGTATTGGCAAAATACTGATAAATAAGGAAGTAATAAGCACAGAGTAATTAGAGCAACTGCCATGGTCAAATGTCTACGTTGAATACCCACAACCTGCCAGGTGCTCTGCCCAGTGCAGTGTGTACATTACCTCTAAGGCCCAGAACTACCCAGATGCCACTTCTGGTACAAAAGTAAGAAAAACAGGGTTGAAAAAGGCCAAGAGACTTTTCTTGGAGACTTGAAAGTAAGGTAATATTGATCATTACAGAATCTTCTCCAGGAAAGGAGGCAGAAAATGCCTCCTTTCAATTGATTAATTGATTGATTAATGAAGAAATCAAGGAGAAAAGAATTTAAAGACTGAAAATTAGGCCCTTTGACTCACATTCAGAAGAGTCTTTGTCTTTTGAGGTTAAGTAACCCCATATGTCCTCAATTTCACCATGATCTTGACTCGTCATAAAAATGGTAAAATGAAGCCAAAACCACACTTAATCCAAACCTTATCAATTAAAAGGACTTTGCTAAATGACCATTTATCCTTGATAATACCCCTGCTTAGAGTTAGAATGCGTGTGCCTCCTCATCCCTAACTCCCTCCCCAACAGTGATTTGTGATATGAATTCCCAACTAAAGGACAGTGTCCAGATTATGGATAAAATGGTCTGAATACGATTGCATTGACTCCTTGCTTGCTTTTTCACGTGTTGCACAAATAAATTTCAAATCAAGACCACTGTACTAGAAAAGAAAAATCAGGTTAAGATTACAACAGCATTGACAGGAGGTGAATCAGAGAAAAGTAGAACAAGATTAGTACAGCTGGAAGATGGTGATTAGCAAACCAGGAACAAGGAAAACCAGCAGCTTTCCTGCAGCTGGTGGCTTTCCCAGGCCTTGCACAACACCAGGCGTCACGGGAGGCTGCAAGCAGAGGAGGCCAAGGGCTGACAACAAAAGCCACAGTTACAACACATGGGACCGATTTTGCTAACTGTGTCCCTGTGTCCCAGCGTACCTGACAGTAGCCTGAAAGAGTCTAATTTCAGGACCGAGTTTCCCAACCACATTGTTTTCCCCTTAGGGTTATTACTAAACAGCTTTTCACAACACCAGTTAACACCTTGAAAATCTGCTCCTACACAGCCATCCCATCTGGATTATGTCCTTCCCCTTTACCTGCACCCCTGTGGTTCTTTAATACAGGGGAAGGGGACAAATTTTAATCATGTCCTAAAACAGTAAGAGAAGCAACATGAGTTAAGAAGAGAATAAAAATCTTGGTTCTGAAATATAAAATCCTGGTGTGTCAGCGACAGGGTATGTGGCTGGAGAACAGAGCTGTGCGTGCCTGTGCTCCCACATTCTTCTCCAGCTGCGGGAGAATAAAGTATTTTACATAACCACAAAGCATACCAAAAGGAGTGGTTGCCAAAAAGCTTGATTGTAATTTTTAGCTATGGGATGGTGGACATGTGTCTATGACAAATTTTAAAAATATGATGTGATAAAAAAATTACTAACAATATTTCAAAATTACTTTTTAGTTGAAGTTTTTATTTGGTTTAGTAACTTGCTGTGATAACTACGTTGATGATGTTTGTGGAGGAAAAAGAAAAAAGACGAGGAATTTTAACACCAATTAAGTTCATTAAAAGTGGAAGAGCTATTTCCAAATAGGCAGAATTTTTCTCCCTATGATATTGATTCCGAATAACTCACCCAGCATGAATCAGTACTAGTTCTGGTTACCATGTTTAATCATGATTTCAGAGATATGTCAAAACATCAGAGGGAAATCACCCTGAGCCACACGCTGGAAGAAAAGAACAGTGCTGACGGTCTAACAGGCTAATTTGTACTGTGCCGTACCTAGTTACCATTATCTTGAAAAGTAATGTAACTGCAGCTTTAGGCATTTAATCCGGGTCCTAGTTATTTGCAGACAGGGGCAGTAGCAGATTCTACAGAAATGTATTTTGGTAGTTCCTCAAAGGAAGTTTGTTTTTTTCTCCCCCCAAAGAGCATGGACTGGTCACCAGATGTGGCACCCACATGGCCCATGAGCACAAGAGCCCTGTGACCCAGAACACAGCTAACAAGCTGGGCGGGCAGAACAGCGTCCTGAGATGATGTCCTGAGATGATGGACAGACGTTCGGTTCTGCTGACTTTCTGAAAAAAATAGATGAATCATTTTATTTTTAAACATAAAAATATGGCTTGGCCATTTTCTCCAACTCTTCTATTTTTTTGTAGCTTGAAAGGAAATTTATCCAGATGCAGTTTATTACATGGTCTGAGCTCTGTCCTTTTCCCGTACAATTCGTGTTGAGGTTAAAAGAAAAAAAGTAAATCGGGAGCAGATAGTAAGATTCCTTTAACTAGTACAATGTTCAATTTCATTTTCTGTAACTCCGAAGGAATGGTGACGGTTAAGCGGTCAGTAAGACCTGTGCGTTCTCTTTCTGGGTTATCTCTTGTAGCGAATCTTTCCTCCCAGGTGTTGCCCTCTCCACACAAACACACACTCCCATTCACACCTGCCACACCAACAGCCTTGCAGCAGCTGTGGGTGCTCAGAGGCTGTGCCTCTGCACGTACAGTTCCCACCACTCTGCGTATCTTTCCCACCCTTTCCTAACTGGCAAATTTCCTTTCATCCTTCGAAATACAGTTTAAATATGACCCGTTCATAGACATCTTGTTTGGCCTGCCTAGGCATATTTATGTCTTCTTAATGTCTTTTAAAATGAGACGCTGCAAATAATTCCACCAATACATTTCTATACCAATGAGAAAGGAATGAAGGAAATGCTGATGAGATAAAAAGGCTCTGTTCACACTGGACACAGGGTTATCTAATTTATGTGAACCTCGTCCAAGGTTATAAACAACATCTTTCGAATTACAAAAAATAACACATTTACGTTCCAGACACCACAGAAACGCACACACACCATTCCATCCAACTGAGGCACAGTAAGATGGCCACAGACTCTTTGCTCCTCCTCCCTTTGGGAGGTGGGATCTAATATTTCCCCTTGATTCTGGGCTAGTCAATTGAATTTCTGGAACTTTCCAGTCTAGGTTATAAGAAATCTCATAGCCTCCTCCAGCTCCCCCAGAACAATCAGCTTCCACATAAAAGAAGTCCACTGCCCTGAGACGGCCAGGCTGGCCAGGCTGTGGGGAGCCACAGAAGCCGAGTCCACCCTTCAGCTTTTCCCTTCAAAGCCTGGACAGGTGGCTGAAACCATTCGTATCCCCTCTCTACCAGCCAAACACCCTAGAGTAACCTCAGTAGATGCCTTGCTCAACCCTGACTGAATTCCTGACATAAGAAATTGTGAGCTGTAATAAAATGTTTGCTTTAAGCCACTAAGTTTTGGGGTAATTTGCTGTGCCCCAATTGA
>NW_003852478.1:6472158-6473264 GCF_000181295.1 Otolemur garnettii
TATCATAAATAGAATTGTAATTAACATCTTTCAACACAAATTATACCAGCATCTCTGACAATGTTCTTTTTTTTTTTTTTTTTTTTTTGAGACAGAGGTAGAGTGCTATGGGGTCACAGCTCACAGCAACCTCAAACTCCTGGCTCAAGTTATCCTCTTGCCTCAGCCTCCCTTGTAGCTGGGACTATAGGCACCCTCCACAACACTCAGCTACTTTTAGAGGCAGGGTCTTGTCTTGATCAGGCTGGTCTTGAACTCTTGAGTTCAGGCAATACATCTGCCTTTGTTGCACTAAGATGAGACCAAATGGAGAGAAAGAGCACGAAAGCACATGTTTAAAAGAGGAAGGGTTTTATTCCAGTTGGCAGAGTGACTGCAAACCCAGAGTCCCAAAATGGCCCCACCCCCTGGGCTAGCTCAGTCTTCTCATTTTTATCCCTAGTCAAAAAGTTCTGGCCTACGGGTACCTTTCTCACTGGTCAGTTTGAATTAAGCTGGAGAAGCAGTTGCAGCTTTTATAGAAGCAGAAGCAAGCATTAGTTTCCAGGTCCCAGGAAGTTAAGTTTCTACAAATTCCTATAGCTGAGTCAGCACTCACAGGTGTGTCCTTGGGGTCTCCTTGACAAGACCTCTCTTCTCTTAGGCCTCACTTTTTCCAGGTATCCTCTCTCACCTCAGTGTCTCAGAGTGCTAGGTTTTCTGATAATGTTCTTAAACTAAGTACCACAAGTGAAATTATCAGGAAAAATATAACATTTTTCAAGGGTCCTGATAGATGTGTATTACCAATGTGCTTTGACAAAATTCACCATTTTAACTGTAGAGTTTCCAGAGGGACAAGTTATTGAGCTTCACCCCAGACTGAACTATTATTAATTAGTCTTTGATAATTTGAAGTGGTAGATTGCTTCTCAGTATAGTTTGGGTTTATGTTTTCTTAATTTCTACTTCTACTAGGAAAAGTAAACATTTTATTCATATATTTATTAGCCACTATTATTTCATTGTCTATAAAATAGCTGGGCACATTTTTTTTTTACTATTTTTCTTTTGAATAATTAAGTTTGGGGTTTTAGGGGGGAGGGGGAATGTTTGTTTATTTTGGG
>NW_003852478.1:6473827-6479546 GCF_000181295.1 Otolemur garnettii
AAAGAAGAAACTGTGGCTTAATGAGGTAAATAATTTCCACCAATATCACTCAGCAAGTCAGGAGCAGAGTTTAGATCCAAAACCTTCTTTTATTAAAGTTTTTTTCTTAATCACTAAGCTATACTGTTATCAAATCTGGTGATTTTCCCCCTTTGTGATTACTGCCATGGCTACTAGTTTATAATGCTCTTTCCTATTCCAAAATAAATCAGATGCTTACCAACATTTTCTAGTATTTTCCTTTTGATTCTGGTTTTTCTTTTATTTTCTTTCCTTCTTTCTTTCTTTCTTTTTTTTTTTTTGGAGACAGACTTTTACTTTGTCACCCTCAGTAGAGTCCTGTGGCATCATAGCTCACAGCAACCTCAAACTCTTGGGTTCAAGCGGGTAAAGGAAGAAGGGTGACTGGTGGGAGTTCACCTGATGTACACAGTGTGAGAGTGTCAGCACACCCCTGGGTGAAGGGCTCAGGTACAACTTGAACTTTACCTTCAAAATGAAAACAATGTAATCCAAAAATTTGTACCCCCATATTAATCTGAAATTTAACAAAAGAAAAAAGCACACATAAAATAATGTCATGATAGTATATTGTTCTCTAATTAAGACACAAGACATTTTTGAAGGTAGTAAAAAAAATGTTGCTGGGCAGTGCCTGTGGCTCAAAGGAGTAGGGCACCACCCCATATACAGGAGGTTGCAGGTTCAAGCATATTCCAAGTGAAAGTGCAGCATAGATAAATAAGTGATAAGCTGCCAGTCTTACATTACTGGCATTGATGTGGTGGAGGAGGTCAGATGCAAATAACTCCAAGCATCCTACAACTGCTAAGAAATTGCCAAAATAAATAAATAAATGTTGCTTTATGTTTCAAAAAAAGTAGCTCAGAACTTGTTTTTTTGCTCATTGATTTAACCTTGGTGACAAAGAATGGTGTCTGAGATCTAGTAAGTGCTCAGTAAATATTGTTAGGCTGAATGAATGAATTTTATGTTATGGCTACAAAAGAAATAACCTCCATTTGGTTACCTGAGGCCTTATTGCCTTAGCAGTCATACAAAAGCAAAATGTCTTGGCTTGTAAACTTTAGCCTATGTTTTCTTATATTTTTACTCAATTATTTCAACATGCTGAGCAGCAACACATTGAATTACCCTTTCCCAGTCAGTATATGAGTTGTTCTTAAGGAGAATTTAAGTCAGGTGGGCCCCAGTAGGAACTATTTTGGTTAGGAGAGAAGAGTCATGATGACATGTGCTTTGGTCTGTGTATTTTTTATATTTATGCAGCTTTTTTCTAAAAAAGTTACCTTTATGAGATTACTGTTAATAAACTTTCTTCCTTTTTCTTTTTCACAAAAGCTATAATCTTATAGTGTGATAACCAAGCCCCCTACCCTTGAAAAAGAAACTTCTTTTGAGTTCATTAGTCCCAGCCCTCTCAAGGTTGGGAGGGAAAACTCTGAGAAGAGGCTTGAAGATAAGAAAGTACAGAAAGTCCTGAGTTCTTGGAGACTTCCTTATCTTATGTATCCTCCCACCCCGCCTAAAGCTAACTGCAATGATTCAGCCTCTGTTCCTTTGCTTGCTTGCTGTGACAACGCAGAAATAGGGTATGAAGACCCATTTGATCTGTCATTCAGTGTTGCTTGCTTCTTAAGGGCAATGACCTGTGTGCAGGTATAATAAATTTCTATTGATTAATTGCATTTAAGTGGGGTCTGTGTCTTCTTCTCAGCTGTGTGAGTCACAACATTTCTGGAGGCCCCAGCAAGATCCAATGGACCCCCCCCCCCGGCCTGGGCCCACCACCGGCTGACAGCTCCAGGGGAAGGCCTTGGGGAGTTCCCTGCCACAGAGCTCTCAGATGCATGGAATTCAGGGCACAGGTTCCCAAATTTTCCAATTCAGTAAGTTCTAATCTGTTTTGTTTGGGTACCAGTCTTTGGCATGGTTTTGACTGACTTCTGTTCTGTATTGTAACTCTAGAGAGTCTGAGGGAAAGGCTAGCTGGACGCAGCTGTAAGACTGGGGTCCCAAGGAAATGGCTGGACGCAGCCAAGGCAAAAGGAGAGACATCTCTTTGATAGGTATAGGTATAGATTCAGGTTTAGGTACAGGTTGGGGTTGCCAGCATTAGCAGTCTTTTAAATTGTTCAAATTTGTTTTTTTAAGTCTTTTGTATGTTCTATGTTCGGTATGAGTGAGTGAGTGAAAGAGTTTGGATGTGACTCCACGGCCCTGAGGCTACAGAGTCCGAGTGGGCCTCCACCCAAGGTTCCAAGACTTTATCATATGGCTTAGTGGCAGGCCCCCAGGGTGACCTGGAGTGGGGTTTATACCTCCCTACCTATGCCAAAATAGAGTTTTCATCCCTTTGGGACGTGGCCCGGAAGGCATCTGAATGGGGGTCAAGCATGGCTCTACACCTGACTGATTTTTGTCTGTCCAATTCTTTTGTTCTGTCCATCTGTTTCCTTGATTTGTCTATCTTTTGTGATATGAGTATATTAGCTGTATGTCTGTCTGAACTTGTTTAGCTGTTTGTATCCATTTGGATAATTTGTCTGGTTTCAGCTGGCGCACCAAGGGCAATGATGAGAGAGTAAAACCACTTTACACACTCCCTGTGAATTAAATTAACCAGCTTTTAAGACAGGCTAGCCTCCCCACTGGGCTATGAGGTTTCCTTTCTCTGGACTGGTAGGTCCCTGTTTCCCATGTTCACCCCTTCTTATGTTGGTAAGATCGTATAAAACTTGTCAGTTATTTTGTATTTGATTTGTCAGTTTTACATCACTTTCTGGGTGGGAATCAGACTTTTACTGTACAGTGTTACTCTAAAATCTTGGTCTGCTTGGCAGTATGCTGTGCTTACGGGCTTCTATCTTTCTTACATAGCCCCTTTGTACTTTCTCATTTTTATCTTGACACTGTGGTGTAAATGACCCACCTGCATTTGGGATCCTCTCTTTTCTGGCAATTAAAGAGTTAATACAAAATTTGTTAAAACTGTTCTAACTTTTTGCCTACTAAAAACTGTGGTTGCTATGTTACAAATAGCCTTGAGATAAAGTACCAGCCCTCAGCAGAAGACCCAAGGTCAATTACTCATTTGGAATTAGGAAAAAAAAAAAAAAGACCTCTTTACTTTCTGAAACAGCAGCCACTTGGCATCACTCTGGTTGGCATGTATTCCACCAATCCTCAGGCGGCCTCCAGGAGGGGGGCAGGCTTTGATTCCTCTGAGGGGAGGCATCCACTGGAAATATCCCAGGGTCCTTGGAGAACCTGGAGCCCTCAACAGACCCGCTGACAATCACTCCTAAATTCACCTGTGAATCCACCTCTGGAGGTAAGCCACTTTAACATCTATTTTTGGCTAGTGTCTGCAGACATTAATTAACTATTAATGGTATTTTTATTATGCTTATTTATTGTGGATTGTTATAAAAATACATAACATTTTGTTAAATTTGTTTGTTGTAATTTGTCTAGAGCCCTTAGGAACCTCCAAGGGAAGGCCAAAGAGACAGGAACTTTGGACAGGGACCCCAGGTTGCTGGGCTATTACCCTGTCAGAAGCTTTCAGAGGCATGTGTCAGTAGAACAACCCAACCAGTGGGGAGCTTCAGCCCTACTTACCTGTCAGGGACTCCCAGAAATAATTTTCAAATTTTCTTAATTTCTTAAAAAGAAAGAAAGAAATTTCTTAACACTCTAGTGTTAAGGTTAAGTTAAACACCAAACTCCTTTAGCATCACAAACTTTTAGAGAAAGTTCCAAAAATTTAGAGGAGTCCCTGGTCAACACCTATCACCAGAAACACCATTAAAATAAAAGTGAGGGTCCAATCAACCCCTGAGATGTTAGATAACTCACAGGCCTGTTAAAAGTGTATAAGAGTGTGTTCTGGTTCTGGTTCTGAGAGTACAAGAGTGTGAGAGTAAGTGTGGACTATCGGCATTGTTCATGTCAGGCCCGGGTCTGTCTTGTCGTTTTGTGTCATTTGTTTGGTGTTTATTGGAGAATTGGTCTTGGCCTGAAACAAACAATTCTAGAGACATTTGTGAGTGAATTGCAGATCTTTTCCTTCAAGGGAGCCTTCAAGACTTTGCTCCTTCTGAAATCACTTTATTTACCTATTTGCTTTTATGTGTCCTACACCCCTCACCACCTGATTTGCCTTTGACCTGGCAATCACTGGTCTCTTCATCCTTATTATTTGTATTGGCCTTGGTAGTGCTGCCCCTCTGGACTGGTCCACGGGGGAGCATGTGGCCTTGACTTGTTTTTAGCTATTTTTGGTAACCTTATTCATACTTCTGTCCCCACTTGGAGTATTTTTCCCAGCTAGTTCTAATTCTACATCTCCCTAGCTCTTTAATGCCCCATGTCACCAGACTTTGGGCCCCTCTTTTTTCTGTCACCTGGGAAGGATTCTTCTATCAGAGCTACTAGCCCTCAACATGGAGTCCTCTCCTTTTCCTAGTCTAAAGAGGTCTCTATTGCAGGAAGTGAAAACATTCTTGAACCATATAAAGATCCCAGCAACTTACCCCTTCTGTTTTCCCATTGATTCTGTCTTAAATAGCAATTTGAGTGAAAACTCAAAGCTGCCTAGATTAAGAAATAAGTTAGAATGTGTGTATGTGAGTGCTTAGAAACTAACTAAAATGAATAACAATATACTTCTTAGTAATCTTGAAAAAGAAACAGGTAGCTGTGAGGAACTCCTCTAAAGATAAGAATAAACTACACTGAGCTAAATTAACCTTGGGGGAAAAAACTCTATAACTAACAACACTAACCTGGTTTCTCACATCTGCAGCTATAATTATTTAACTGATATTAAACTGAAGAGAAAAAGAAAAAAAAGGTATGAGAAAATTTAGAAAAGAGTTCCCTAGAACTCAGCATTTTATGCCTTGAAACACCTGAGTTCTTGACAACAATTATCGTTCTCTATATTGTTGAGATAAGTGTCTGTCTGTTTTAATTCACTGTTTTCCTGTAACATTCTAGTGTTAAGGTTAAGTTAAACACCAAACTCCTTAGCATCACAAACTTTTAGAGAAACTTGACAGAAACTTTGTATACAACTTTCAAAGTTTAAAGTTAAAAATAAAAGGAACCAATAAGTAGGGGAGAGAAAAAAATGTGTGGAAAAACATAAATATAAAGATGTACTTTTAGTAAAAAAAAAAGAAGAAGAAGAAGAAAGAAAGAAAGAAATATTAAAAGAAGCCAATGAATTCTCTCGAATTCAAATTCCTAATGTCTTTAAAAATTAAGTACCTTCAGACTAAAAACAAATTTTTAAAACTTTCATTGGAAAGATAATATGTCTATGAGTATTGCTAACCCAGCTTCAAACAGAACAGAAATCAGTTACATGGGACTGGGCTAGTTTGTTATGACTTTTTGTTTAAAATATTGTTGATTCTTTCTATGTTCTGTTTTCCAGAACTTAAAAAAAATTTTTAAGATATTTATAGCTTTTCAAGCAATATATGTACTTATGAGTAGAATTTAAAACATGTATTTTTCTCTCTAATTCTTCTGAAATCTAAAGACCATTTGTAAGCATTCTTAATTTCTGACAATACAGTTATTGCATAAGTTCAGTAAGAATCTGTTTTGTTCTATAAAACATTAAAAAAACCCACTAGTTATTTTACCAAGGCTTTGGCTGAAATTTCCAGAAATGTCCAGACTG
>NW_003852478.1:6481526-6520126 GCF_000181295.1 Otolemur garnettii
AAAAAACTGGGAATATAATATATATATTAAGTTTCATATAATTATCTTCCTTCTATTCCCAAAAGACCTTAACATACTCTATCTGTACAAATTTTGTTTTTGAACTTTATGTTTTTCTATCAAAAAGAATATAAAGTAAAAAAAAGAATAGTTATCACATATTCAATAAAATAGAAGAAAATTTATGTATTTTTCAGGGAAAATTTATAACCAGAAATGTCAAACACAAATTTTTCCAATTTAATTGCCTAATTCTTTTTATTTAAAAACTAGGAATCCAAAATCTTGCAAAGAAAACTTCAAAACACTTAAAGAAAACAAAATAGTAACACCAACCTAAATAACTGGAAAAAAGACCACACCTTACCTAGACGGGCTAACTGCTCAAAGAAATCTTTTACATGGTCTTGTAAAACCACAATAAATATTTTTTAAATCACACAGATGGATAATAGTAGCAATAGCTCCAGGTGTCAGAGTAGTAATTTATCAATTTTTATGTACATAGAAAAAAAGTCTTTTCCCCTGGAATAGGCTTTTTGGCAATTTCTTTCGCTTATTTGCTAAGAGCTCAAAAACAGGAGATAAAAATCCAAGAATAATGTTCCTATATTTTGTGTTAGGGAAGACTCCTGTTAAAAACATATGGTACAACCCATATACAACTGCCCAGCTGTAGATATTTTTCTGTACAGACATGAAATGACATTAGTTACTCTAGAATAGTGATTTTCAACTGCTGTGCACAAGATCATAGGTGGGCTGTGAAAATTTTTAAAGGTCATTAATTAAATTATTTTCAAACAAAGTTCAAAGCACAGTAAGTATTTTTTTTTTTACTCTTTCATTTGAGCAACTTAATTTAAGTGTGTGTGGAAGTTCAAGTGTGCCGTGAGATTTAAAAGGTTGAAAAACACTGCTCTAGAAGAAGTATTTGCCTTATGTTTGTAAAATGACACTGTAGTACTAGACTAAAAGTTTTAAACTAGTACTTCTCCCACTGGAAAGCCCTGATTAGAGAAAGTACCGAGCAGGGCAACATATGTACTCCTCCTACAGTATGTCTCTCTGTAGGAGATGTAGGTCATTTGACATTCATCCCTTTAGGGGTCAAAACATTCTAGAGAAAAAAGACAGACAGACTGATAGACAGATCAGCTTCCAACTCAGGAGTCTTCCACTTCTGCTCTTCCATTGCTGCTGAGGGTCCTTTAAAACAGAAGTAACTGTGCAGGGTACCATAGGGGGACACCAAGGTGCCAACACTGCAGAGAAATCACAAAGAAAGCCACACCCACGCCTGATCCTGCTATGTTTAGTTCCCATGAATGTTAAGCTAAACTCTAGCACTCAGAACCCTAAGCAGAAGTATTCTAGATATTCAGCCAGCCTAAGCATAGGCTTCCTTCAGAAATACAAGCCTTTAGGTTATACCCAAGATGCCCTGCAAATGGGCAGAAGCAAGACTAGGTTTCTCCAAGGCTGACTAACATTTAGAAAAAGAGAAAACATCAATTAGCAGTGCTATTCCTTTCACTCTTAAGAATCCAGATGTTCAAAAAAGAAAGGAAAAAAAAAAAAAAACATTCCAGCAACCATTGGAGTGGCCAACACAGTTCAAACAACTAGAGGGGATAGCTCAGGACAGATGATTCCATCCATGGAGGGAAGAACAAACCGTTATTATTTCCCCTTTGGTCAAGCAAACCAGAATGGTTGCAGCCTTGTTTTTCACTAATTTGAAGACTCACCCATATGTGCTTTTAGCACTGGCATAAAATGTGTATTTGAAACTTTTTTGGTAGAACCACAAAATGCTAAGAACCAAAATTGTTAGCCTTGAACTTACTTTGCCTGATTACTAACTCTGGCTACCAGCTGGAATAACACGTTATTATTGCTTCCAAGGCCAGCCCCATTTAAAAGCAGGTTGACACGGCCTATATATTCGATTCTCAATTTCCAAGCAGATGCTTGGCACAAATTCACCAACTCCAAATCTGGCAATGTGCCTACCATGGGCAAAGAAACAAAAGTTCATTGGTGTCATTTTATATTGTTCATTTCTTTTATTATTCAAAAACACAATACTTTGATAGAAGAGATGGGCAACGTTGAAATAACTATTCTACAAGAAAAAGTAAAATTGAGATGATATTTTCTCAGGGAAATATGTGTCAGTCATAAGGGGTGAATTAAAAGCTTGCCAATGAGTAAAACGCAAAATAAAAATCTAACCTAAAGGCCACATTTATAGCTATATCAAAGAAAAACACTTTAGTGGGAAACTGCATTTTGTGATCCCAGTATCTATAGCGAAAGTTATCAGCTTAAACACATACATACTGAACCTTTTACTAATGGGTGTTTTGGAACCTTTTAATCTTAATATGTAATGTGATTTAAAAACTTTTTATCCTAATAAGAACAAGTATGACTGGAGTGTGGGGGAAAGTGGCCAAGATACATCTTGACACCTTGCCTCAGGAAAGATATTCCAGTAATCATGCATAGTAATGAAGGGTATGGCTTCAGGATCAGGCAGATCTGCCTTTTAATCTGGCTTTCATGTCTTAATAGAGAGGTAGGGTCATGGTGAAATTCACAGCTTGTTTAACCTCTGCTATATACTTCTCAAGTTTGAATTGGCAGTTCAAGAAATACATTTAAAGGCCTGGCCTGGTGGCTCACACCTGTAATTCTAGCACTCTAGGAGGTCAAGGTGTATGGACTGCCTGAGCTCAGGAGTTTGAGACCAGTCTGAGCAAGAGTGAGATCCTGTCTCTAAAAATAGCCAGGCATTGTGGCAGCACCTTTAGTCCCAGCTACTTGGGAGACTGAGGCAAGAGAATTGCTTGAGCCCAAGAGTTTGAGGTTGCTGTGAGCTGTGAATTCTATGAAAGCGACAAAGTTAGACTCTGTCTCAAAAAAAAAAAAAGAAAGAAAGAAAAGAAATTTATTTAAAAATTGGTTGATCAGAATCTAGGATTTATTTTTCTCACAGAGGCAATACTGCAAATGCAGAACTTAGGTATCAAGCTACAAAATCCTACTTAGTCTTATATCCCTGGAAACGGTGAAAGTAGTACTGAAATTTAATCCACATTACAAAATAATTTGTATGCATATCTGGGAAACCATTTATGTTTAAGTTTTATAACTTTTACTGTCTGCAGACAGTCTGTGCTCAACAGGTTGTTAGGACATGAATGAAACAAAACACTTGTTTTTTGGAAAAGGCTTTTCAGCTGTCTTCCCTTTACCATTTGGAAGCGACACCTCTCTTGACAAAGAACTAAAGGGAAATGGCTTCCTTGGAAGGGATGGATGGAGAGAAGGTGTATATTTCTGAGATCTAGTGAAATTTATTAATTCTATCTACAGGTAAGACAATATAAGACAGTGACCACCAGGTGTTCTGAATTGTGAAAAAAAATGAGAGGCAGAGGACTTGTCCATTAATAGGTTAGTAGAGTCTAATCACATGAGCATCTAAGGATCAAGATGCCAGGCTACTCAGATCTCTAATTCCTAATGTTTGTCATCTGAGATTTTTTCACAACATATTTCTTTGGAAAAAGTTAAAATTCTATCGACTTAGTGTTGCATTAAAATAACTTAAACATTCATACCACTATTTCCAAATATCCAGAATCTGGTAATGTTAAGAGCACGTGAATCCAGACAATTCACTGTGTCATCACTTCCCTGTGTAGTCATAAGATGATCAGAATTACGAGGCTCACAGCACAAACTTCTCTGAGGAATACTGCAGCAAAAGGTGGCCATGTTAATTAGCACAAAACTTAGTTGCTATCAGAAAGACTCAAAATTACAGGTGCTTCAACATGATAGGGTATGTATTGGTCACTCACATACAGTGCAGATAGGCAGTCTAGGGCTGGTAAGATATTACCACCATCACCAGAAAACCCTCCATGGCCTTTCCATCTTTTGCTCACACATCCCCCACGTAGCGCCTCCTCTCATTATCCAGGATGACCACTCCTGCCCTTCCGGCTGCATTTCTGCACGCAGGAAGGATGGGAGGAAGGGAAGGCATATACCTACCCTTTAAATGCACAGCCTGAAAATGGCCCACATCACTTCTACTCATTTACTGGAATTTGGTCAATTCTAGCTACAGAGTAGTCTTGACTTTGAATGGCCATATGCTCTGTGGAAAGTTTAGAACAAGTGGTAAGAGCACAAACAGCCACAACAAGATGGCCCTCGTGCCTCTGGTAAACCACTCAAACATTTACCTGTTTACCACTGGTAACAATTCATGGCAAGTAAACCGCATGTGAAGGAAGCCAAGGGAAAACCTCAGCAGGTTTGCTATACTTCACCTACCTTACTTGCTTTTTTAATGGCTCTTAAAAGTTACAAATTATTTTTATCTCACATAGCTGAACAACGAACGCATCACAAGACTCCCCGCAGCTTCCCTGTAGATAATGTCTCTGATGTGTGGGTCACTATAATGGCTGCCTAACTTACTTTCAGGAACTCAAAGTTAGCTCTTTGTCTTGTCCAAGCTGGTTGAGACCACCAAGTCATCAGCTGAGCCTGTGCAAGTGTCTGATAGGTAACCTTTGGACATGAGAGGGCTAAAACTCTACCCTCAAGAATGCTAACACTGCCATTTCCTTTTCTTTATCATTTATTTATTTATTTATTTTTTGAGACAGAGTCTCAAGCTGTCACCCTGGGTGGAGTGCTGTGGTGTTACAGCTCACAGTGACCTCAAACTCTTGGGCTTAAGCAATTCTCTTGCCTCAGCCTCCCAAGTAGCTGGGACTACAGGCACCCGCCACAAGGCCTGGCTATTTTTTGTTGTTGTTTTTATTGTAGATGTCATTGTTGCTTGGCAGGCCCAGGCTGGATTTGAACTCACCAGTTCTGGTGTATATGGCTGGCGCCCTAGCCACTAAGCTACAGGTGCTGAGCCTTTACATTTTTCTTTTTTTTGAGACAGAATCTCACTCTGATGCCCTGGGTAGAGTGCCATGTATTATAGCTCACAGCAGCCTCCAACTCTTGGGCTTGAGCAATTCTCTTGCCTCAGCCTCAAAAGTAGCTGGGACTGCAGGTGCCTGCCACAATGCCTGGCTAGTTTTTCTATTTTTAGTAGAGAAAGGGTCTCACTCTTGCTCAGGGTAGTCTTGAACTCATGAATTCAAGCATTCCTTCCCCACCCCACCCCGGCCTCGGCCTCCCAGAGTGCTGGGATTATAGGCTTGAGCTACCACTCCCGGCCAACACTGCCCTTTTCTGAAGATGCATTGTATGAAGAAGCAGGAAGCTTGACCACGTATGGCTCACTATTTACCCAACTTCTGCATTCTAATCTGTCCCCACACCTGTAAATATCCCTGACCCCAATTTTCAGGGAGGCAGGGCTGACACCTATCCACCCATCTTCTTGCTGGCCACCTTCCTCCACTGTAGAACATGTCATCTCAGTGACTGACATCTCAGTGACTGATATCCTGCAGGACAAGCAAAATGGGCTGGGTGACACGTGTTTATAAGGGCTTCTCAAGTTCCCATCAGAGGGAAGTTAAGACCTCTACTACCTCAAGAGCAAACATGAAGATTCTACCTCTGGGGACATAGCAGCACCCAGGAATAAGGTCTGCAGGGTCCCCACGCTCTCTTGTGTCACAATCGAGCAGAGAGAGAGAGAGAGAGAGGATGTGCAAATAAAATAATGTGAGAAGAGGAGAAGCAAATAGAAAACAGAACTGGCACAAAGCCACCCAGGGAAGGCCTCCCTGGAGACACTTGAGTTTTGAACTGGGCTAGACAGGCAAAAAGTTGAGAAAAGAACTTCTAATCAGAAGAATTAGCAATTGTAAGCACCCCAAGTGGCCAGGCATGTTGGCTCACACATGTAATCCAAGCACTTTGGGAGGCCAAGCTGGAGAGATCATTTGAACATACGAGTTCAAGACTAGCCTGGGAAACATAGCAAGATCCCATCTCTTAAAAAAAAAAAAGAGAGAGAGAAAGAAAAGAAAAATAATTAGCTGGCATTGTAGCATGTACCTATAGTACCAACCAGTTAAGAGGATCACTTGAGCCCAGGATTCTAGGTTGCAGTGAGCTGTGATCGGGTAACTGCACGACAGCCTGAGCGACACAGCAAGACTCTGTCTTCACACACACACAAAGCCCTGAGGCTTCCCATTTGTCAGAATCAACGTAGTTATCTCTGCTATAGTTTTCTTTTTTCTTTGTTTAGGCCTGTTACATGTGGGAGTGTGTGCACACACGTGTGCTCGCGGTTGGGAAGGGGTGATCTGTAATCCTAACACTGGAGTTAGTGCTTACCAACTAAGACAGATGGGGAACACTGTAAAACCGTAAAGAGGACCTGGAGCAATCTACAGAGAGCGGAGCATAAATAACGCAAACGGTCAGAGAAGCTGAGAGACACAGTATGGCTTTTGTATTCAAAAGTTATTTTTCTTCACGTGTTTTAGATAGTGCTTCTTGGTGTATATATTTCTTAAATAACACTAATCAATTCCAGGGATATTGTCCTTACTAAATTATAGTTAAAAACGAGTAATCAGCAGTTAGAATAAAATATCCTGCATGTTTGTGATCAAAACGAGCTTAATATACAAAACAGGTTTAAAAATAAGCAAATTCAGTAATTAAATATTTATACATTTCTATTGCTCTAAAATACTAACTAATTAAGGGTTTATTTTAACGAGGATAATTGGTCATCATTTCACAACTTAAAGGCACTATTCTTATACTTAAAATATTCTGCTAGGCTAGATGTGGCATCTCAAGCCCATAACCCCAGTGCTTTGGGAAGCCAAAGTGGGAGGATTGCTTGAGGCCAGAAGTTCAAGACTAGCCTGAAGCAACATAATAAGACTCTGTCTCTACCAGAAAATGTAAAACTTAGTCAGGTGTTGTGCCTGTATTCCTAGCTGCTTGGGAGGCTGAGGCAGAAAGATCACTTAAACCTAGTAGTTCAAGGTTACAGTGATCATACCACTGCACTCCAGCTTGGGCGAAAGAGAGAAATCCTATCTCTTAAAAAAATTTTTTTAAAGTATGCTACTTAAAGCTGGGCACAGTGTCTGACACCTATAATGCTAGCACTCTGGGAGGCTGAAGCAGGTGGATGTCTTGAGGTCAGGAGTTTGAGACCAGCCCGAGCAAGAGTGAAACCCTGTATCTAAAAACTACCCAGGTGTGTAGCAGGCACCTGTAGTTCCAGCTACTTGGGAGGCTGAGGCAAAAGGATCACTTGAGCCCAAGAGTTTGAGGTTGCTGTGAGCTATGAAGCTATGACACTCTTACCTATGGTGACAAAATGAGACTCTGTCTGAAAAAGAAAGACAAAGTATGCTACTTATATTTTACTATATGGACCCAAGCTAAGTCAACACAGTCTTGAGCTATCAGTAACTTACTCATAAAAATCTGCCTAACTCAATATCTCAGTGTCACTCTAAGAGGTCATCCCCAAAATACCTCTCAAGTCCTAAAGCAGATTGAGAAAAGTTCAGTATCACTGAAATAATCACGCTATATCCTCAGGATATTACATTAGTGACAAAGTTACCTGACGAAAAATTACCCTTCTTCACTTATGAAAGGTGCTGCAGCAAGCTGGATATCCCAAGTGGCCGACGCCGTTACACTGATGCCGGAGAAGACAAACTGCCCCTCCAATGCCACTGTTGCTCCAATGGCTTTGCCAATACAGCAGAACCAAAGTCACCACGTCAGGCCCATGCAGGAATTTTCATCCACCCCTTACTTTCAAAAATCCCATTTCATTGACTTGCAGACTTAAGACTGATTATTAAAGACCATTATTTTATGTGCTTCCAAGCTAGAAAAAAAGTTGCAATTAAATTAACAATAGGCGATTGATTGCAAGATGCACTCTGCTATGGCTGGGCTGTGTGACCCCTCCAAATCTCATGTTGAAATCTGACCCCCAGTGTTGAAGCTGGGGCCTAATTGGAGGTGTCCGAATCACAGAGGTGGATCCCTCATTAATGGCTTGATGCTATCCTCAAAGTAACAAAGGCATTCTTGCTCTATTAGTTTCCGAGAGAGCTGGTCATGAAAAGAGTTTGGCACTCCCCGTCCTCTGTCTCTCTCCTCCTCCCGAGCAGATGATGTCTACACACCCTGGCTGCCATCCCTCCTCTGTAGGTGACAGCCTGAAGCCCTCCCCAGATGCAGACACCAGCTCCATGTGTCCCATACAGCCTGCAGAGCCAGGGGCTGAATGAACCTCTTTTCTTTATAATTCACAAGCCTCAGGCATTCCTTCATAGCAACACAAATGGACCTCGGCACAGTCCAGTCTCAGAAATATTAAAATGAGGGAAAAAATGAACATTTCAGAATCAATGAGAAATGCTAATATTTTCTTAGCCAAATCTGCCCCTTTTACTTTCAGAATGCAAAGTGATCTTCACTATTTTCAACTTAATCCTCAAAAAACAAAGTTTGTCTACATTATATCACCATATCCTCAATTCCAACCTTGCTTTGAAAGTAACTGTTACATATAAATGTCCAACAAGGTAACTGATGTATCTCCATTTAACCCTCACCCCAAACTACTCAAAACATTTCATTCAAAACAACTTCTCATTTCTATTGAGCTCTCCAGTGGGTCTACCATAAAAAATAGAACCTTTCCACCCCTGGTTCTGATTAGTGGAGAAATTAAGCAAAGCTCAATGAAGACATGTGGCCAAACATCACTCTTAACACAGATGTTCTGCAAGAGCTCAGACTCGGTGGTAGAATGCCGGGGCTGTTAGGCTAGTGAGCTTGGTAATGTGGGCTCCAGAATCAGGCAGCCTTCTCCTCCTGGTCAAGGACAGGCCTCCCATGAACAACGAGTGTTCATTCCTGAAGCCAGCTCGCTGTCAAAAAGTAGAAAAAGAAGAAATAGCTGCCACCAGTAAGGGCAGATTCTGACCCTGGAGGGCTGAGCACCACAGGGCTCTCCATGGTCAGGGCCCTTCTTAAAAAAGGGAAAAGACAGAATTGAGTCCAGTTTATCATCTCAAATTTACCAACCAGAGACAACATCCCTCTCATGATGATAGGTAGAAATCAGAGAAGCAGAGTGGTGGAAATTCCTTCCCAGAAAAATTCAGTCCTAATTATTATAAATGGCTAAAAACAAGGCATTATAAAACAGGACCTCCCAGGGTGTTGGTGACATCAGGAATAGTACTAAAATAAGCCATTATATTTCTAAGCTCAGCCATATGGCTTGGCAGCTATAACTTGCCAATTCGTTATAGAACTAGCAGACATACTATTATTTTGTTTAGGTAAACTTGGTTCGTTATAGAAATAGACATTCTAAAATTTAATATATTTTAAAAAACTAATCCTACCTATTAAAAACTACTTTGGCAACCAAAAAATCAGATGTCTACTTTTTATTGCAAATAGATAAAATTTAAAACTAAAGCAATATTTTACCTGGATTATCTTGGGTGGCTTTATAACTCATTAATATTTTATTTAAAATTCTATTTCCAAGTAGCATTTTTAAAATTTAAAGTATAAATTCTGCCTAAGGAAATAGCTAGAGATGGATAATACACATATATTTATAAAGTGTATGTTTTAGACAGTATAAACACAGCTGCTTCCTTTACTAGGTTGCTATCACTTTATAATCACAATGAATTATACTCAAAAGCTTTTTTCCTTGTATTATTCGTCAATGGAGAAGAATAGAAGAGAAATCAAATGTTGGACAGAGCTTGGGAATAGATAATGATTTTCATTATCTTCATTCCATGATACCATGATTTTATCCCACAAACCCTTTTTTGAGGTTTCAAAGTTTTTTGAACCCAATGGAATTATTTTTATTATTATCACTTACACCAACATACCATATCACTTTTAAAACAAGCAAAAAAAGCCTAAGACTTTTAAAATAAGTATTCTAATGCCCAATTTAAAAGCGTATTTATTTACTATGTAATTTTGACAAAAAAAATCAATTGTTTCCTTCTCTTTAAAGTCCATGGACTGCTTATTGTTATGATAATTGGCAATAAGTACACCTAAATTTTTAAAGGGAAAAAATAGCATTTAATTGGGACAATTAGCATAAAAACATTAGCTGTCCATTCTAGAAACAATGAGATTCAAATCTAGATTTCAAGAAAAATACTGTTAAACATTATCAAACAGTAAATATAAAAAGATAATAACATTTTTCTAAGTGTTATAATTATTCTTCTCTAAAAAAAAATTGTTTGAGAAAGAGCCTCACTCTGTCACCCTGGGTGGAGTGCTGTGGTCTTCCTCAAACTCTTGGGCTTCAGCAATCCTCCTGCCTCAGCCTCCCAAGCAGCTGGGACTACAGGGATCCACCACAGTGCCAGACTAGTTTTTCTATTTTTAGTAGAGAAAGGATCTCATTCTTGCTCTGGCTGGTCTTAAACTCTAGAGCTCAAGTAGTTTACCTGCCTTGGCCCACCAGAGTGCTAAGATTACAGGTATGAGCCACAGTGCCCAGCTCTTAATAAATTTTAGTTTAGGAAACTACCATCTAGATGAAATATATGAAATATATTGCACACATAAAATACGTTGGCATTTATGATATTTTTGGCCCAGCTAATGGAATAAGTAATAACTACTATTTATTGAGCACTTACTCTTCTTAGTGAAGTACATGTAGAGTCTCACTCAATCCTGATAATAAGGCCAGGAGGTAAATCCTTTATTCTGAATTAGACGAGGAACCTAAGTCAAAATTTCTTGCTACAGTATAAAAAAGGTATTGTTCATACACTTACCACCAAATTAAGTAAATGTATACTTGGGTTAAAAGAAAGCAAAGCTACTTTGCTAATACATTTCATTAATTTAATCAAAAACATATTCATATTCAGGTTAAACTTGTTCCTTTCTGTACTTTAACCCTGAAATAGAAATGGAATTATTTGATGATGAGCACACATATATTCAGTGCCAAACACTGACCGTGATACTGGATCTGGAGATAAAAGAAAAAAGAGTTGTGAAGATGCTTTATTTCCTTTGGCTTTGTAAAACTTAGTCACAGCTAATAAATATTAGATTTTTTCTAACAATACTTAACAAAGTTTCTCTTTTGAACACCTAATATTATCTTTCTAAATTAAGTTCTTTTTTTTTTTTTTTTGGCCGGGGCCGGGTTTAAACCCACCACCTCCAGTATATGAGGCTGGCTCCCTAATCCTTGAGCCACAGGCGCCACCCTCTAAATTAAGTTCTTAAATCTATTATTTTCAGGCACCTGAGTCAAACACAAGCCTTACAAACAGGGCTCGATGTATTGATGACCCAGAGATGGACCAGACCACTGACCCAAGAGACACTAGGAGGTAGAAGAAAGGCAGTAACTTCTTTCCAATTGCAGATCTCTAAGACTGATTTCTTTTTCTTACTTAGACCATAAAGTCAACTCTGAGGTTTCAGTGAGGGAGGCCTGGTAGAAAGTGGTGGAAATGAGGCTCCAAAGAAATAAACAATTCTCGGTGTTGGCTGCGATTTCCCAGTGGTTCTCAAGCCCTTTGGGAAAAGCTAAAAGTTGCCCTCATGCTCAAAGTAAACTCAAATGCTCTACTTTTAAACCAAAGTCTGTAAGAGGGTCAGCTGATGATGTATTATGACTTGCTGCACTAATGGAGGAGCGTATCCCATGTAACATAAGCATGTTCATAAACAAAGAGCAATGCGATGGCCAGTCTGTGAGTCCATCTCTGCTAAAACACTGACTTGTAAGGACGCGGAAATGGCTGCAACCCAGGACCAGCCAGAGTGATATGCAGTTATGACAAAAGTAAGATTTTAGTATTTTAAATGTTTGCTTCTTTTCCTCAATCTTTTTTTTTTTTTAAGAGACACAGTTTCACTGTGTTGCCAGGCTAGACAAGTGTGTGGCTATTGACAGATGTGTTCATAGCTTGCTGCAGCCTCAAACTCCAGGACTCAAGACATACGCTCACTTCATTCTCTTGAGCAGCAGGGACTATAGGGACACACTATCCTGCCTGGTTTTGTCCAGTTTTTTTATTCTTTTTCTACTTTCTGAAATAACTACATCAAATACAATGGTCACATCTAACAAAGTCTAATATGGAACAAGGAATTCCAAAAAATTAATGAAAAATATTAGATAGCTTAGAATTAGAACTATCTGTACAGCTTTGTTTTGAAGTACCTTCATGAGATTTTTGATCCAGGGGCTGACCTTAGAGGACATTCAGTGGTGGGCCGCATGGTGAGGACACTGTGCATGTAGGTACTAGGGTAGGAGACGAGGAAGGCTACAGCAGGACTTAGGGCAGGTTACCAAAGGCCAAGGGTGTGAAGAGAGTGTCCATGGAGGAGGAAATAGCAAGCCAGTGCATGATGTTGGAGCCAGAGCAGGGTGAGGAGAGCATCTGTGCATGGGTGGTAGGGCCTGGCATGGGCTGCTAAAACACAAAGGGATGGAAATGGCATCCACGTTAAGGGTGGGAGACAATGAGGGTCCAGTGCAGGATATCAGAATATGAGCAATGCAAGTTGTCCAATGACCACCAGCACCAAAGTGGATAGAGAGGATATGTGGAAGGGGAGCAGGGAGACTGAGGCAGAGGGGAGGATGCAGCTGCAAAGGGGAGGATGGAGCAGCAGTTCTGAGACAAGTTCTCACATTTGTCAGAGTCATAGGGGCTTAGAAAGGCATCCAGTAGCACAGTGGAGGACAGTGATACCCCAGGACAGAGTCAGAGCCTGCAGGTGAGGAGAGCAATGGCAGCTCACTGTGGGGTGCTGAAGCCTGAGAGGTCTGAGGAGGGCCCCCATGCAGAAGAAAGGGAGGAAACCACAGAGAGGATGTCAGAGCTCCAGTGAGATGAGGAGGGCATCCTTGTGGCAAGTTTCAACAGGGGCATCTGTGTGTGAGTGGGAGTGAAGTTGCATGTGGGCTTGGAGCAGGAAGAGAGCTCAGGGGAGGTAAGAAGGCATCAGGGTCAGCAGAGTGCAGCCCTGATGGAAGATTGGTAACATACTGGAGGTAATTAGGTAACTAAAGATATTCAAGACATTAGGAGACAGGTTTCAGTGTCAGAGAAGGGAGTTACAGCTATGGAAACAGAAAAAACTAGAATGAACCTTGTGGCATTAGAATAGAATTGTGATATTAATATTAACTCATGTTTTTTAATAGAGATAGATTACCTGTGAGGGGGAGACAAAAACAAAAATAAAAAATAGTGATAGAGATATAAATATATATGAATATATATATACACACAGTATAGACACACATATATGGAATAACTGGCAAATCCACAGTCACTGTGAGGAATTTTTAAACACCTCTGGCAGAAGGTAAGTCAGGAGAGTAAGAATAAAGGAAATTATAGTTTTGAATCATTCAATTATTAATGATTATATTGTTACAATTAAACATATAAATACCATGATAAACCAATAGGTCCAGATGCCTTTTCAGGCATATTTTACTTTTAATTCAGTTCTTAAATCATTAATTCCAAAGAACACAAAAATGAAACCCACTCTAACAGATGGAAAAACTTCTATAACATTTTCTCAAAACTAGACCATGGTAGCACAATAAAGAAAAAAATATCAATAGATGTTAATTTTTAGACTGGGGACTGAAGATCCCTTTCCTCTTGGCAGGGAAAACATTCCCAGGAAAAGGGGAAAATAAAAAAGTAAGCTAAGTGAACCAGAACAGAGGAAAGTCAGCTAGTTTACCTTTAAACCAGCCACTGGTAAATTTCTTATCTGAGAAGGTTTCTGGTTTTTCCTAGAAGCCTGGCCTGTTGGAAATACAGCTTAGTAATACTCCTGCTGGGTCTGTAAGCACTGAAGGAATAATGGCCACAGAGGAAGCTGTGTGCAAGGCCTAGCAAGAAACATTAACTAGGCCATCTCCTGCCTAATCAACAGCCAAAGCAAATAACCATTGTGGAAATCTGCATTTGGCTAGGGCAGAGATCAAGGGAACAGCTGAAGCCCTGAAATATGGGTAGGGGACTTATATCTCTTATCACAGAGGAAGACCCTCTGTGACGGGGAGAGGAAAATTCCTCTTTCCCACCCATCCTTCAGAGAAGTTTGACGCCAGTGGTGTTTTACTCCACAGTGAACTAGTGGGATTAACACCCCCCTAGGAATCTGTGTGTGTGACCACAGACAGGAGGCTGCTGCCCCCACACAAGGCTCAGGTTCCGGATTTCTCAAGACTGCTCAGACCCTTAAAGTTAATGATTATAGAAACAATAGGAGCTGATATCCTCGCTCAGAGAAACTACTGGCATCTTTGTTCCCTTCCTCAACTTACCCTATGGGCTAATGAGCAAATGGCTTTCAATAAAAGCTGAGAGGAACAAACACTCAGGACCACTGCCAGGACCCCACAAATGGGCGGTGGTCCCTGTGCGCCCACCCTTGAAAATTTTCTGTGTGTCTTATCTCTTTGTCTCTTGTCATCATTTCGAACTTTACTTTTCCCCAGTGAATCACTGCCAGATCCACAGGTCTTAATGGACCCTGCCCACGGCAGGGGGGGTGGGGGGGACCTGACTCTACAGCATAAATGCAAATAGCTTAAAGAAATATTAGTAAACAAAATCCAGCAATGGTTGTGTGTACGTGTGACTATGTTTAGGTGTAAGTGTGGGAAAGACCCAGTGGAACTTACCCAAGGAATGAAATGATGATTATTTAAGTTTTTAAAAATTATAAATACAATTCACCACAAATAACATACTAAGAGAGAAGAATTACGTAGTCATTTTAAAACTTCAATACCAGCATTAAATAAAAGTCAACACTAATGTGTCATTAAAAAAAAACCTCAGCAAACTACTGTTGGGACAGTAGCCTGATTAAAAACAAAACAAAACCTCAGGCTCGGCGCCTATAGCTCAACCGGCTAAGGCGCCAGCCACGTACACCTAAGGTGGCGGGTTCGAATCCCCAGCCGGGACCCGCCAAAACAACAATGACGGCTGCAACCAAAAAATAGCCGGGCGTTGTGGCGGGCGCCTGTGGTCCCAGCTACTTGGGAGGCAGAGACAGGAGACTCGCTTGAGCCCAGGAGTTGGAGGTTGCTGTGAGCAGTGAAGCCATGGCACTCTACCCAGGGGGACAGCTTGAGGCTCCGTCTCAAAAAAAAAAACAAAAAAAAAAAAAAAACCTCAGCAAATATTATTTAGTAATAAAACTCTGGAACATTTCCTTTAATGTAAGGAATAAGGTGAAGACGCTTGCTAGCACGGCTGCTTTTGAATAGTGGCCTAGTAAGCCTGGTCAGCGCACTTGGTAGAAAGGTAGAAACAAAGCTGACACTACTCACAGATGACACTACTGCCCACGGAGAAGATCCAAGAGAATCAATAACAGCAAGAAATAACAAAGTAAATATTAATACAAATGTAAGGTGTTGAGCAGCTGATCACTATTCGAAAGTCAAGATATTCCCATGGGCAAACAAAAAACAAGTAGGAAGGTGGATTTAAAAAATTTAATTCACAATGGCACTAAAATCTTTAAAATACCCCTGGATAAATATAATAAATCTGTTTTATAAAGAAAAGCATAAAATAGACACGTGGATTTAAAAATATTATAACGGACGATTACTGCAACAGACTAACAGCTGAGATATAAAGCCACTTTTATATGGGATATTTGTATGTCACAAATCCATGGGAAAAGGATGAATATATTTTGGCTCCAAAGAACAGAAAATTAACTAAAAGGGCTTAAACAAGGAGAGGTGTTATATTCTGGCAAAACAAGATATTTTGAGATTATATTCAAAGGCATTATTAAGGATTCAGGATTCTGTATTCTTTTGGAAGTCAGTGAGCTCCCCTTATTATCACAAAATGCTTAAAGTATCACAAACATACATCAAGAGGCAGAAAAAGGAGCTTATTTCTTCACTATATATCTTTTCTTTTTCTATCAAGCAAAGAAACCCTTCCCCAGAGGCACCTCTAGCAAATTCCCCTTCACCTTTTTTAGCTAGAAAGCTATTACTAGGCGTGGAATTGAGAATACCAGGATAACTTAAGATGAATCAGGATTTGCCTGTACCATGTAGGGAAAAAAGTAGACACCACAACAAAGCTGATGTTCTGCCATCATGAAAAGGAGGAAATGATTATTAAGATAAACTCTCTACAGAGTAATGGAATATGCAATAAATGGCTTAGGGGGGAAATAGGCCAGCCATATGGAAGAAAGGAAGATTGTGATCCTAATAATGCCAAAGACAAAAATAAATTCCAATTGGGTTAAAGATTCAAATGTCAGAAATAAAAGGTAGACCGGGCACTCTGGGAGGCCAAGGCAGGTGCATAAACTATGAGGGATATACTAGGGGGTCTTCCTCATAAAGCTTTTTCCCAGGCCAATATCTTCAAGTGTTTTCCCCACACTCTCTTCTAGAATTTTTATTGTTTCGTGTCTTAAATTTGAATCTATGATCCAATGAGAATCAATTTTTGTCAATGGTGAGAGGTGTGGGCCCAGTTTCAGCCTTCTGCATGTGGATAACCAGTTCTCCCAGCACCATCTGTTCAATAAGGATTCTTTTCCCCATTGCATGTTTTTATTTAAAAAAAAAAAAAAAACTATAAAGGATAATACTGATTAACTAGGCTACATCAAAATTTTAAATGTTTATACAACATACAGGCATCAAAGTCAAAAAGCAAACCACAAGCTGCAAGAAGTATTTGCAGGATACAACTTTTTAAAATTCGAATGTCAAGAATACACAAAGAGTGTTTTGCTGTTACCAAACAGATAGAAGCTGGTCAAAGTGTAAGAATGAACAGTTTGCAGAAAGGGAAAACTGAATAGCCCTTAACTACAATATGAGATGCTTGGCCTCATAAGTCATTAGAAAATTACACATTTATATACAGAGATGCCAATGTCCCAGTATAAAAAAATGTTTAAGTCTGGTAATACTGAATACTGAACACTATCCTGAAAAATAAACGGTCAACTAGCTCAACTCTTTTGTTAATATCTATTAAACTCAGTAGAAAGGACAGAAAGGACAGAAAGGACAGAAAGGACAACTAGCTCAACTCTTTTGTTAATGTCTATTAAACTCAGTAATATGCATGGTTGATGACCTAACATCTCCAAGGGATTCACCCTGGAGAAACTCTTTCACGTTTGTATCAGAAGACAAGTTCTAGGCTATTCACCACAGAATTCTTTCTAATTTCATAAACACACATGCCTCACGCACACACACACGCACGCACGTGCACAAATGGAACGGCCTCAGTTAACTTCAGCAGAGATTGCATAAATAAAGTTACATTCATGGCAGGATTTAAAGGGATGAACTGAATCTACATACATAATTTTGGATTATCTTACAAATGGAATGTGGAGAGGAAAAAGCAAGTTTTTTTTAGCAATATTGATGGTATGATATCACTTACTAAAAGATTAATGTGAATAAGTGGTCTTATTGAATCTAAGGGGGAAGTACATAGATATTTGTAATTTGATAGAAGTTTATATTTTAAGTGGTATAAAGCTTTAAACTTTCAAAAAATGTATAGTTTTTAAAAATGCTTTATAACACATACTTCATAATTTTTTAAAAAATACATTTTTAAGAAAATTTTCCTGTGAAAATATTTCATCATTATCAAAAGTTCCTACAAATCACTGGATAAACACTGTAAATGGAGTTCACCTCCTTTCTTGTTTTCTTTTTTCTTTAATATTACACACCACATTTTATTCAATTCCACATGACAAAAATAGTAACCTAGACTAAGATATCCATTTCAAGCTGTAGATGTGTCAAGCCACAAAATTTAGTAATAAAAAATATTGGATCTAGGTAGTAATTCCCAGCTGGTTCAGGGAGGTCCCAAGCCTTATGTGGTGTTTTCATATAAAAACAGCATCTCTCTTCACCATGCGGAGAGGGATGACACAGCCCAGAGCACAGGGAGGGTCAGCCCCACTGCATGGCCATCGGCCATCTTATTCACAGCACTTTGCATTTTCTTAGTTACATATACGGGCCAAGCATGGTGGCTCACACCTATAATCCTAGCACTCTGGGAAGCCAAGATGGGCAGATTGCTTGAGCTCAGAAGTTGGCGACCAGCCTGAGCCAGAGCAAGACCATGTCTCTGGAAAGTAGCTGGGTGTTGTGATGGGAGCCTATAGTTCCGGCTACTTGGGAGGCTGAGGCAAGAGGATCTCTTGAGCTCAAGAGTTTGAGGTTGCCATGGCACTCTACCAAGGGTAACAAAGTAAAACACTGTCTCAAAAAAAAAAAAAAAGTTCTCTATACATCCTTTTGGGATAAGAGAAAACACTACAAGGTCTCAAATACCAAGAAAAAAATGCACACTAAAAAGCACACGGAGAGATACAAACATTTGACTGCTGAAACACAGCACCATTAAGACACCTCCGCGTTCCTTTCCCAGTGCTTGAAACCCCCCACTCACTCATCCTGAGAGAAGAACACAGGCAAGTCACACCCCATCACCGTGGAAAATAGAGTTGCAGAGTTGGATGTTGATTTCCAAGAGAAATGAACAGCTAATGCAGTCTTGGAAACTCTTTTGTTAAATAACATGCTGCTGGCAGAAATAGCCCATCCTCTTACAATGATGTCTGTGGTTGTGTTAGAAATACATTGTTCTATTTTTCTGTCTCCACTGAGAGGACTTCATTGTCTGATTCCTCCTTTGGGGACATACGCTCCTCACACTGCTAACCCAGCTGCCCACAGTGTCTCCCAGACGATCTTGCTGGGGAAAGGGCATAGTCTGTGGGAAGTGTCAGACTCCAGCAGGCCTGCAATGCAGCAAAGGAGGTAGGCCACGCAACACTGTGCCCAGGGTCTGAGTCGGACACCAGCTCCTGGCCGCTCTCCCCACGGGGGACGATTCAGACCCAGCCACTGGCTTAAGATTGTACTTTGGATAATCAGAGGACATTGTGCTTAGCTTTCATCTGAGAAGATAATAAATCAGGAACTCGGAAAATTTCAAAGCTATGACTGATTAGACTGCCAGACACTTGCTATCTCTGTGATTTATCCTACCAAGTGGCCAGAGCCACAGGAAGTCCAAATCCTGTCTGTGGTGTGTAAGAAAAGAGACAACGGCTTACAGGGAAATTACACCTGTGCAGGGCACTTCCACTTAGCTCCTAGTCTGGGGTGATGCCACGGTCTTAAGATTAATTCATCCAAGTTTCCTTAGGGGTAGTCACGATTTTTTTTTCTTTTAATAAACATCGTTTTAAGGCATATACCATATGTTGTTTTAGAATTACATAGAAGCAATAATGTTTCACAGGGAAAATAGCAAGATCAAACAAAGATACAACACATATCAAACAAAGAAAGACAATAGCAAGATCAAACAAAGATACAACACATATCAAACAATAGCATAAAATTGTAAAGAGGTTTTCAAAGATTAATGAAATACTCAAAAAATACATTTAATACTGAGTGAAAAGCCCAAGATGTCACTGACAAAAAAACAAACAAACAAAAAAAAAAAAAACTTTAAAAACAAGCATGGAAAAGTTTCTACCTCAATTTGAACTTGGGTGCACTGAGAGCCTACTCTGCAGGGCACCTGGCAACAATAAGACTTATCACTAAAGCTATAATAAATACCGACGTCTTTCCCTAGAAGGCAAAACTTTATTAATATCTCACAAAGCTTCCATAGTAACATACCTGGAGAAGGAGCCTTTCAAAGGCCAGAAAGTTGTCCCACTTGGCGTTCTGCGGGTGTTTCAAAGTTTGAGCTGTGGCCAGCCCAAGCTGTAGGAGCCCACAATGATTCATTAGTGCTTTCGGGTTGTTCTTGAAGAGCTGAATATAGGATGTGAGCTGCCCTGGCGTGACTCTCCCTGGAAAAACATAATAATTTATCAGTGTACCCCCTTCTGGGAGTAGTAAAAATAACGAGAAGGATGTCATTAATAATGCCAAGGTCTCATATTTGCAGGGAACTTTACAGCTGTCTGCAAGCTTGACAAGTTGTGATCTTTACAACATAGCAACAACACCAAAAATGATACTAATCCTGCATTTTGCATGTAAGGAAAGGGATGTTAAGGGATCTGGCCGGGACATGTTGCTGGTAGAATTCATTTTATTGTTATACAGTACCCTGTGAATAAGTTTTCAAATAAAGTTACACAAATGAACATTTGTTAACTCAACTTGAAGTACCTCTCAGTGGCATTTAATGTATCAATCTAAGAGGTAAAAAGGTAATATTTCTAATTATATGCAAATGTGCAAAAAATAAGAGAAGAAATCTGGTATGAGTATAGTTAAAACTTTATCACTGATATCAGTGGGTTCTTGATAATGTTCATGAGGATAGAAGATGTCTGTTACGCAGAACAAAAAGGTCTGGAGAAGGAGGATTCAGAAGACGAGGTAACAGAAGAAAGGGTTTGGTGTGGGTAACACATGCATTGGCTACAATGGTCCTACATTGAGAGCAAGAGAGTTGAAAAGAACAAACAACCCCATTAACCAATTGGCAAGAGACATGGACAGAGTCTTTTCCCAGGAGGACAGATGAGCATCATCCCTACTCATCAGAGAAATGCAGATTTGAGGTATCCCCTAATCCCAGTGAAAATAGTGCACATCACAAAGTCCCAAAGTTGCAGGTGAGGGCGGGTGAGGGGAGAGGAGAACACTTATACACTGCTGGTAGGACTGCAAACTAATACAGCCTTTTTGGAAAGAAGTATGGAGAATCCAAAAAGACCGAAAAGTAGACCTTTCATTTGATCTTACAATCCCATTACTAGGTCTCTACCCAGAAGGTGTGTGCTGCATCTCCCCGAGGTGCTGAGAGCTGGCGTCCTAACCAGTGCTGGACAGCAGATTACATCTAATAAGCAGTTTTTATTAAAGATCATAATATACAAAAAATTCAGTCCTTGCCACAAGAAACTTAAAAGCCTGCAACACAGTTCTTTTTCTGTCTTTTCATTACATTATTGAACAGGTTAAGAATATTGAAGTTCCTTCTCACCAGTTTATCAGAGTAAACATCTAAAGAAAAACAACATCATGGGCAGTGCCTGTGGCTCAAGGAGTAGGGTGCTGGCCCCATATACCGGAGTTGGCTGGTTTAAACCCGGCCCTGGCCAAAAAAAAAAAACAAAAAAAAACTGCAGAACATCAGTAAGGATGAGGAAGGGGAGTCCTACTAGTTTCTTTGGTCCTTTGGTAAAGCACGGGTTCATTTCCAGTTTTCAAAGCTAGCAATATGATTGCACAACTTCTAATAAAAAAAAAGCTCATTAACACTTTTTCTTTGGTTTATTAATTTTACATATAGTAAAATTCACCCTTTTGTAGTGTAACAATTCTATGAATCTTGATTTTACCACTGTCACAATCAAGATACAGAACATTATTCAGTCATTCCAAAAAAGTGCCCCTCTGTGTAGTTAATTCTTTTTCCCCAATCCCAGCCCTTGGTGAACACTTACCTGGAATTTTTTAAAATTTCAGATTAACATGAGGGTATGAACGATTAAGTTACATTATTTGGGTTTGTTAGTTCAAGTCCAAGTTGTGGTTGAGTCCTTCATTCAGAGGGTGTGGCTTATGCCCCTCCCCGGAGCCCACTAGGTGAGAGCTTACCATAGTTCAAGTCCAAGTTGTGGTTGAGTCCTTCATTCAGAGGGTGTGGCTTATGCCCCTCCCACCAAGCCCCTTCATCCCTCGCTCCCCACCACTTGAATGTGTGTTTTTCCCTCATGTGGGTGTGTAGTTGTTTACCTGCTTATTTGCTCATCTGATTTCTGTTTCATAGTTTTGCTTTTCTAGACTATCATGTGAGTGGAATCACATAGAACGTCCCCATTCGAGTCTGGCTTCCCTCACTTTCACATAATGTATTTGAGACTCATCCATGTTGCTGCTTATATTATGAGTAGTTTAATTTCTTTTCTCTTTGAGTAATATTTCATTGTGTGGAAGCACAATAGTTTATTTAGCTATTTATTTAACCATTCACCAGTAAATGAGCTTTTGGGTTGTTTTCAATTTTTAGAAGTTAGAATAAAGTCTTCACAATTGTCTGTATAAAGGTTTTATGCGTGTATGTGTGTGTGGACATACATTTTCATTTTTCTTAGGTAAATTTCCAGGTGTGAGTTGCTGGATCATATGCTAAGTGTACATTTAATTGTATAAGAAAGTGACAAGCTGCCTTCCAAATTGGGCTGTCCCGCCCATGCATACTGGAGGTCTAAATCCTTGCTAATATCCAGCCCACACATACGGGAGTTTCAGTTGGCCTCATCCCCACTGATATTGATTTTGTCATACAGGAGTTTTAGTTGGCCTATATCCTCTCTGATACTTGATTTTGTCAGCTATTTTTACAGCATCTCCTTGTGGTTAATTTTCATTTTTCTAATGACATTGAACATATTTTCATGTGCTTATGTGCCACCCTATATCTTTTTTTGATGCCCGTTCAACTCTTGTTTTTAAAAGTAGGTTGTCTTGTTTTCTTATTCTTCAGTTGTGTGTGTTTTTGTTGTTGTTTTGTTTTGTTTTTTGGGACAGAGTCCCACGCTGTTGACCTGGGTGGAGTGATGTGGCCATCATAGCTCACAGCAACCGCAAATTCTTGGGCTCAAATCATTCTTTTGCCTCAGCCTCCTGAATAACTGGGACTACAGGCGCCTGACACTAGGCCTAGTTTTTCTATTTTTAGTAGAGATGGGGAGGAGGGGGTCTCACTCTAGCTCAGACTAGTCTCCAACTCCTGAGCTCAAACAATCTACCTGCCTCTGCCTCCCAGAGTGCTAAGATTACAGGCATGAGCCACCTTGCCCCACCCTTACAATTCAGTTCTGAGTGTCCTTAACTTTTATTAATTTGTTACTTCAACATGTATTTCTGGTGACAGGCAGTGTTTTTGCTTCTAGGATTAAATCCATGAAGATATCCCCACAGAAATCCTTGTCTTTGTGGCCAAAAAATAAGACAAATGACAACTCAATGATCTCCTAATTAATTCAGCCTAGTACTTGTCATCGTCTCTTAAAGAGGGGACCTTTTGTACAAATGATTAATATTTTTATGGAATGATATCTTCGGACACCAATTACATTAATTGGGAAAACAAATTTGCACATGAAATGGCTTCAGATCCTAAGCTTGCCCTGGACTCCATTTATTTATATAAACACTATGCTGTAGATGATGCATTGTGTTTCCTGAACACAGAATTTAGTCTATCAAGAGACATTCATTTACCAATCGTATACAATTATGTAATCACGACGGTGGCAAGTATTGCCAAGAAAAACTGCCTTGAGAATGTGAAAGTCTCTCTATACTGAAAGGTGGACCTGAAAGGTAGTGAAAGGCGAGGAGACAAACCTCCAGAGGCAGAGAATGGTTCAAGCCAAGACTTTATCTAGATTTCAAGGGCGGAGCTCAAAATAGCATCAGCGCACCACCTGGCTGAGAGACTTGCTTTTACAGGGCTTTAGCACAGGAGCAAAAAGGTGCTGAGAGATATATTGGTCCACGTCAATTCAAATTAGGCATTAAAATTCAACTAATCATCTCACAACACCCCTCTGAGCCTGTCACACCTCCTGTAGTGCCAGGAAGTTGGCAAGGCATTCAGACCACCAGAGAAAACCCCAGGAGCTTAAGGTAGCTGTGACGTGCCCTTTATTCAGCTGTGGCCTCCAGCAAGCAAGCATGAGGACATTCACCTTAATCCAGCTCCTGGCAGGCAGGTGAGCCGGCATAAGCTTTCTCTGCATAAGAAGTCAGCAGAGGAAAGCCTCAGAGCCTTATATAGCTATATAGCGGTCAAAAAAACAGAGGCCTTGAATCAAGCCCTTAACAGGTGATCATGGTTAACTTAAAACAGTCTGCACCTCCTGGCTGTCAGGCAAGAAAGCCTAATTGACTGATCTTCCCCACGCCCCCTTTTATGTAAATATAGTATTGAAACCTGACCAATGGGGTGGTTTGGGGGAGTGTGTCCCTGGGGGAGGGGCTCCCAAACCTCACATATTTGATATAAAAAAACCCACCTTGGGGCAGGACCTGTGGCTCAGAAGGGTAGGTGCCAGCCCCATATGCCAGAGGTGCCAGGTTCTAAACCCAGCCCTGACCAAAAAAATAAATAAAGGCCTACCTTCCCAATCCCATCTCCTCAACTGAGAGGAGGAATAAGCAGACAAAAATACATACAATTTATGTGAAATATAAACTATGTCTGAGACTGCAGGAAATGCAAATCACTAGAAAAAGTCATCAGAGAAACTATTTAGATTTCTGTTATAACTACATGTATCCTAAAGAAAAGTCTCTGTTTAAAAAACAGTCCATTTTCTTATCCAGTTAGCATTTCTTAGCTGAGAGTCAGGCTCGGTCGCCATGTTTCTGGAATGCCACCTTCCTGCCTTGGGCATATGAGCTGAAGGAATGAATGAGTCTATTTCCTAACAGGAAGACAACAGAACCTCCACTGTGAATTTAGCAAGTATTCACCTTTGCTGCTCGATTCTGCTCTGCTTGGTAGATCCTTTTACACATTCATGCCACTAACCCTTCATTAGATAGAAGTCAAGAAAGCAGATTTTTTTCCCCTAAAAATCCATAATATGCTAACTGGGATTTAAGTTAAGGTGTATTTCACACAGACGCTTTCATATATAGGCGGGTGACACTTTCACAATTTTATTTTTAATCATAACCTTACAGAAAACCAACGGATATCAACTAATTGACTAGCAGAAATGCTATAGTGAGACTAAGGGTTCTTGGTTCGTATCAACTAAAATAGCAAGGAACGAGAACCAGGTGTTCAACACGTAATGGACAGAATGTTTATTCTTACCTCACATTACAAAAATAAACAAACAATGGCAGGCAGAAATACATGGTGATTTTAAAATGTCAACCCAGAAAGCTTTGTGCCATATAAAAACAAAAGTCATTTAATAGCAGGACTACATAAATATATAGCAACTTTCTGAAAAGTTTGACATCTGACAAGAGTTTTCAAGTAAAAGAAGCTATTAGGCTTTTTTTATTTCAGTTTTAAGGAAAAGAAACAGGCTTCTGACTTCAATTTAGCTAAGAAGAAAACACGACATTTAACCAACCATCAATTCTATACACTTTTTAAAATGCTTATTAAAATATAATTAACTCTTGAGTAAAAGGTTACAGAATTGGAAGATTTAACATTATATAGCTTAATATTCTCTGTGATCCTTACAATATTGAATTCAGGGGCCCTATGAAGCCTAGTCTTCCAATTACTACACACACTTGACAAATCATGGCTTTCTCAATCTGTTTTGTGGCCTGGTAAAGCACATTTAAAATATCTGCGTGTATATAATTCTTTACTGGCATTCTTAAAGAATGACAGATTTAATTGAATTGCAAAACTGTGTAGTGGGAAAGAGCAAGCATTATTGGAAATTCTGTCTAAAATAAAATATTTAGCTATTAAATTAAAAAAAAAACTCTTCTCAATATAAGAAATAATCATACCATCATTGCATGGTTTTTATTCATTCTACTCCCCAAATATGAATGAACACTCGGTGTGTGGAATTGGAGTAAACAGACAAATGTTTTAAGACTTGCATTCTTAGAAATCAAATGTCAGCATTTCATTTTGGTCCTTTTCAATCTTTTTCTAATATAAGGCAAAGTATATTGGAATATTGAAATATAATACATTATAATACAAATCTGCTTTATTACTTTATACACAACCGGAAAACAGGAATATTGTTCAGTATTACACAAAAGTCATGATTGTTTATTTGCGATTTGATTTTTTTCCCCATTACGTTAAGATTTTGTATCACCAAGTAACTAACTCAAAGCACAAGGCACGGCTGACCGCTGCAGACCACAGAGGAGCTGAGTGCTACATGAAGAGCCCATTCATCCCGACTCTCCCCCTCGGCTCTGCAGCCGGGACCCTGTTTGGAAGTGCTTCCTGTTTGACTCACGCTGGTGGCCAGAGCGTTCTGCCTTCGCCTTCCTAACTAAACAACCTCAACTCCTCCACACCCCCTGCCAGGGAGCTACTGTAAACTCTTCTGCTCACATACAGTCCTATAAGCACTGCATCATTCATTTATAAGACTTAGGCATGTCTTCATAACTGTGCTGGTATTTTTATCAGGATTCTTGCTGTTTTTGTTAGTACTCTGATGACAAGGTGGCACTGAGTTTTGAATACGCTTCTGCTACTACCGTGAGCCCTGATAGAATGGGATTTTGCAAAGCACAAGTTTTTCAGGAATACATATATAGTATAACAAAAATACCCATACTGATACACAGACAAAAGAGGCAACTTTGAATGTTAAAGCTCCAGAATCTCATGTACAAAGGATGGCTTAGGAGTTTTGTAAATAATGCGCAAACAGCGCAAGAGCATGCGCTTACCCGCCATCCTGGGAAAATGCCCCGGAAGGGCGGAAAGCAACGAGAAGGAGCGGGAGCGCAGACAGACAGCGCGCAAGGCGACGTCCTGCCGCTGTCCCTGTGCTGAGCAGACTTACTAAGCCCCTTGTCCTTCCCTTTACTTCGTCGTTGCCCCTTTCCTCTTTTAAATCACCTGTACTTTTATTTTTACCCTATCAAGATTGATAGCGTTTATATTACTCCGTAACTGTGACTATTATGTGCTTTTTCTATCCTTTGATTCTAAAAGTTCAAAATTAATCACTAGTACTTAACCTATATAACTATGTATTCCATTTTCTTGCACTCTGAGGATACTGTAATCGTGTCTAATTTAGAGGGTTTTTATCCCTTCTACTTCCTTCTTGATAAGCCCATGCAGTTTGAATTTGTTTTTCTTCACACTTGGGAAAGCCTCACATTCTTTCTCTGCTAATTTCCCATCCTCTCCTTTCTCTCTTTCTCCCTCTCTCTCTCTCTGAAACTTCTAATAGCTCTTGGGTCTTATGAATTGGTTCTGAATATCTTTTTTCTTTTATCTGTTCAATGTCCTCTTCCTTGTTCTCATGTTCTAGGAGATTTTCTTGAATTATCTTTAAATTTTTGGCTATTTTAGTTTTACAATACCTTTACCTTCGTTGCTATATTACTCACATATCATAAAATCTACCCTTAAAGTATACAATACAGCGAGTTTTGGCTATTCACAGTAATGCAATCATCAGTACTAAATGATTTTAGAAAATTTTACTACCCCCAAAAGAAACCCCATGCACAAATAAAAAAGATTGTGTCTATCTTTGTACATACTAGAATATAACCTGAACAAAATTTCCAGCTGGGAGACATAACTCTCCTTAGACCAAGAAATGAAGGAACAACAGTAACAAGAACCTTCAAGTAATGATGACAATAATTGAACTGTGTCCTTTTTAAATAGAAAGAGTAAAAGTATTATGTGTTGGGTTTTTGTAAAGATAATGAAGTAAAAATTCCCAGTAGGTAAAAGAGGAATGGAAAATTACTAATTGAGGAACAAAACAAACAAAAATCAACTCCTGTCCCCTAAAAGGCTTTGCCTAGAATATAGGAAAGACCTCACAGCAGAGAGAGCCACCTGCCCAGAAGAGGCTGAGCAACTCCAGGCTCAGGAGGTGGAAAGTGGGTAGTGTACAACTATTACATACCCATGATAATTTAAAATTAAAAGCTTTTTTAAAAAAAAGAAATGAGGAGCATAATGTACATATATGGTAAAGAACACAAATTTTAAGTATACAGTTCAAATAACTTTTACAAATGTTATCTACCCACACAATCGCCTACCAGATTACAGTGTACCATCCAATACTTGAGAAAATTCCTTCACACACTTATCACCAAAAAGTAAATAATTACCTTTATCTCTATCTCAATGGATCATTTTATCTAGTTTTTAACTTCACATAAATGAAATTCTATGTATGTACTTTTTTGTGCCTGGCTTCTTTTATTCACCATTATCCAAATCTCAATTTTTTTCCTTTTGTTGTTACTGAGTTCTAGTGCTCTTCATAACCAGTCCAGTCTCTATCCATGATACTGATGACACACATTCAGGCTTTACAGTTTGGGGCATCTTACATACTAATGCTATAAACCAGGTGTCTTCAAACTATGGTCCACAGGACACATGCAGCCCACCTAGGACATTTATCTGGCCTGCCGGGTGTTTTTCCCACCACTACCTGTCCTGCTTAGCATCCAACTCATCCTGGGGCCCTCAGTCCGGCCCTCCAGTGGTCTGAGGGACAGTGAACTGGCCCCCTGTTTAAAAAGTTTGAGGACCCCTGCTCTAAAAATTCTAATACTTGTCTTTTGGTGGATATAATCCCTCATTTCTACTGGATATATACCCAGGGTGGATGACATTTAGTTTTAGTGGATGCTATTGAACAGTTTTCCAAGATTTTACCAATATCCTCACACACTTTAAATTTTGCTTTAATTTAACTTAACATCATATTTAAAGTATACTTGAAGCATTTAAAATTAAGCATACATATGATTGCATTTCCTTTGTGGTGTTTTGTGTTGCGTAACCAAAACTATAATAAGAATGACAGAAAAAAAGATCACAACAGAAATCACATTGCATATTATCAGTATGATTCATTTGAGTTCTCTGTAGAGCCTCCTTATCAATCTTTTGTTCACTTCATAATATCAAAATACCTTTTCCATTCATTCTGATTGCTTTGCTTGTTGTCTTCTTAGCTGTACAGAAGCTATTCAGTTTAATTAAGTCCCAAGTGTTTATTTTTGCTGCAGTTGCAGTTGCCACTGAAGTCTTCTTCATAAAGTGTTTCCCTAGGCTGATATGTTCAAGTGTTTTCCCCACATTTTCTTCAAGGATTTTCATTGTTTCATGCCTGAGATTTAAATCTTTTATCATCTTGGATCAATTTTTGTAAGTTGTGAGAGGTGTGGGTCCAGTATCAGTCTTTTGCATGTGGTTCTCCAGTTCTCCCAGCACCATTTACTGAATAGGGATTCTTTCCCCCAGTGTATGTTCTTGTTTAATTTATCAAAGATCAGGTGGCTATAAGATGCTACTAGCTTCATCTCATGGTTTTTAATTAGGTTTGAAGTGGCTATGTCTCTATTTTTGTACCAATACCATGCTGTTTTGATCACTATGGGCTTGTAGTATAACCTAAAGTCTGGTGGGTTGATGCCCCCAGCTTTGTTTTTATTACTAAGAATTACCTTGGCTATACAGGGTTTCTTCTGGTTCCATACAAAATGAAGAATTATTTTTTCCAAATCTTGAAAGTATGATTTTGGAATTTTAATGAGGATTACATTGAATCTGTAGATTGCTTTGGGTTAGACATTTTGACAGTGTTGATTCTTCCTAGTCATTAGCATGGTATGGTCTTCCATTTGTTAATATCTTCTGCTATTTCTTTTCTTAGGGTTTTGTACTTTTCTTTATAGAGGTCCTTTACCTTTTTTGTTAGATATTTTCCTAGGTATTTCATTTTCTTTGAAGCTAATGTGAAGGGAATTGAGTCCTTGATTAACTTCGCATTTTTAGCTATTATTGGCATGTACAAAGGCTACTGATTTGTAAACATTCATTTTATATCATGCTGTATTTTTTTTATTACTTTCAGGAGTCTTGTGGTTGAGACTTTGGGGTTCTCTAAGTATAATATCATATCATCAGCAAAGAGAGAGAGTTTGACCTCCTCTGCCCCCATTTGGATGCCCTTTATTTCCTTCTCTTTCCTGATGGTATTGGCTGGAAATTCCAGCACTATGTTGAATAATAGCGGTGATAGGGGACAACCTTGGACAACCTTGTCTGGTTCCAAATCTTAGTGGAAAAGCTTTGAGTTTTACTATTAGCTGTGGGTTTGTTTTAGATGGCTTCAATCAGTTTAAGAAATATGCCACCTATGCCTAAATTCTTCAATGTTCTAATTAGAAAAGAAGGAGAGGAGGGCAAGGGGAGGGGAAACGGGTGGAGGGAGGGTAATTGGTGGGACCTCACCTACTGTGCATATTGCAAGGGTACATGTCAAATATATTAAGAGTATAAATGTCTAAACACAAGAATTAAATAAGTGAGATGAATGATATGTTAACCAGTTTGATGTAAACATTTCAAATCGTATATAAAATTAGCACATTGTACTCCATAAATGCAGTATTGTACACAGTTATGATCTAATAAAAAGTAAATAAATATTCTCTCATTAAAAAAAAGAAAAATATGATGAATTTTACTAAATGCTTTTTTCTGCATCTATTGAGAGGATCATACAGTCTTTGTTTTTGCTTCTATTGATATGGTGAATTATGTTTATGAACTTGCATATGTTAAATCAGCCTTGTATCCCTGGCATGGAACCTATTTGATCATGATGTATGACTTTTTTAATGAGAAACTGTAATCTGTTGGCTGGGATTTTATTGAGAATTTTTGCATCTGTATTCATTAGTGAGATTGGTTTGAAGTTCTCTTTTTCAGTTGGGTCTTTACCTGGTTTTGGAATCAGGTTGATGTTTGCTTCATAGAACATGTTTGGGAAGATTCTTTCCTTCTCAATTTTTTGGAATAGTCTTACAGTATAGATATAAGCTCTGTTTTGAAGGTTTTATAGAATTCTGGTGTGAAGCCTTCTGGACTAGGGCATTTTTTTGTTGGGAGTTTTTTTAATTCTTTCTTCAGTCTCAGTTCTTGAAATCAGTCTGCTCAAGAGATCTGTTTTTTGTTGATTAAGTCTAGGGAGAGGTTGTGATTCCAGGTATTGATCCATCTCCTCCACATTGTCAAATTTCTGGGCATAAGTATTCAGAGATGATCTCTTGTATCTCTGTGGCATCTGTTGTTATTTCCCCTTTATTGTTTTTGATTGAAGTTACTGGAGATATTACTTTTTTGTTTCTAGTTAGTCTGGCCAAAGGTTTATCTATTTTATTTATTTTTTCAAAGAACCAACTTTTTGTTTCATTGATTTTCTGAATGATTTTTTTTTGCTTTCAATTTCATTAATCTCTGATTTAATTTTGGTTATTTATTTTCTTCTGCTGCATTTAGGATTAGATTATTATTCTTTTTCCAATTCTATAAGATGGTTTGTAAGATTGTTGATGTGGTCTCTTTCAGATATTTCAAATGTAGGTATCTAATGCAATAAATTTTCCTCTCAGGACTGCTTTTGCTGTATCCCACAGGTTTTGGTAACTTGTGTCTTCATGGTTGTTATGTTGGAGGAATTTAAATATTTCCTCTTTTATCTCTTCCTGAACTCACCTATCATTCAGCATGAGGTAGTTTAATTTCCATGCCTTTGTGTGGGTCTGAACATGTTTGTTGGAGTTGATTTCCACCTTCATTGCTTTATGGTCTGAGAAGATACAAGGTATAATTTTTATTCCTTTAATTTTGCCAAGAATTGATTTATATCCTAGAATGGGATCTATTTTGGAGTAGGTGCCATAGGCTCACGAGAAAAATATATATACTTTTGCTTTGGGGTGGTATGTTCTGCATATGTCTATTAATTCCATTTGTTCTAAGGTCACATCTAAGTCTTTTTTATCTTTATTTAGTTTCTATTTAGAGGATCTGTCCAGTTTTGTTAGAGGGGTGTTAAAGTCCCGAGGTATTATGGTGTTATAGGCTAACATATTGCTCAGACCCCTTAAGGTCTGTTTCATAAGTCTGGGAGCTTTTAAGTTAGGTGCATAAATATTTAAGATTGAAATGTCTTCTTGTATGGTTCCTTTGAACAGTATGAAGAGCCCATCTTTGTCTTTCTTGCTTTGAATCCACTCATATCTGAGAATAAGATTTTAACCCCTCCTTTCTTCTGATTCCCATTTGCTTGAAATGCTATTTTCCATCTCTTGACCTTGACTCTTGATTTGTCCAAGGCTAAGTGTGTCTCTTATAGACAGCATATGGATGGCTTGTGTTATTTTATCCAATCAGCCAGCCTATGCCTCTTTAATGGGGAATTCAATCCATTGACATTAATTGAGATAACTGATAAGTGTGGTAGAATTTTATTAATCTTGTTATGAGAAGATCTGTTGTGTACTTTTATCCTTTACACTATTGTAGGAACTATGTTGGCTTTAAGGTACTTGGTGTTTGCTTTGGTGGTGATCCATTGTGGTGTTCAGTGTTGAAAACTGATCTAAGTATTTCCTGAAGAGCTAGTCTTTTTTGGTGAATTTCTCCAGTGCTTGTATATCTGCAAAAGTTTGATTTCTCCATCAATTTTGAAGCTTAGTTTAGCAGGATACAGACTCTAGGCTGAAGAGTGTTGAAGGTGGATGACCATGCTCTTCTGGCTTGAAAAGTTTGAGTTGAGAAGTCTGCTGTTATCTGAATGGCTCTGCCCTTGTAGGTCAGTTGGCACTTGCTCCTAGCTGCTTGAAGAATTTTCTCCTTTGTCTTAACTTTTGACAGGTTCATTACAACGTGTCTTGGAAACATTCTGTTAGGGTTGAGATGACTCATGGTTCGATGTCCATATGAAAGTAGTGCATAAGGATCTATAGTAAAATTTGGGAAGTTTTCATTTATGGTAGTCTCCAGTAGAGCTTCCATACCTTTGGGACCATCTTCTTTCCCTCCAGGGATTCCTATTATTTGTAAGTTTGACCACTTCATGAAGTCTTGTAGTTCTCTAAGTGCCTGTTCTGTTTTCTCTCTCTTTTGTTCCAACTCTGTAACTCCCTGGGTCAACTTGAAAACTTCATCCTCTAGCTCTGATGTTCTTTCTTCTCCATGGTCTAATCTATTTTTGATACTTTCTACTGCATCTTTATATTCCCTGATTGTCTCCTTCATTTCCTTAAGCTCTGTCATAGTCTTTCTATATTCTACATATCTCTCATTTGACTTTTGGGTCTGTCTTTCCATTTTCTCATCCAATCTCTTTATTGTCTTAATCACTCATATTTTAAATTCCTTTCTGCCAAATCCATTAATTCTTTATAGGAGGAGTCTTCTGTAAAAACTGCCTTGTGATCCCTTGGGAGAGTTGCTCCATTTTGGTTTTTCATGGTGCCTGAATTTTTCTTTTGGTTCCTTCTCATGTGTGCTTTCTTCTGGTTCACCTCCTTGTGTTCCTTTTTCCTCCTTACTTCCTCCTGTGCTTCAAGTTATCCTGTCTCATAATTTAGGTGATGAAAAGGTGTCTTAGCATAGGGCCGAAAGGTGAAGAAGGGTTCGAGTGAGCAGGAATAAACAAGAGGAAAGGAAAAAGGAAAGGAAAGCATAAGAAAAAAGAAAAAGAGAACAAAAAGTGGGGAAAGGGCAATAACACACACACAAAAATTGAACAGGAGAGAAGGAGGACAGAACGGAAGAATGAGAGTGATAGAAGAAATGGTATTATTCAGGATGATGCTAAGGCCACACCTATAGCTCAGGGATTTTGAGGAGCTGTGCTAGGTTGGTTCCTCTAAATTAGGCACTCCTTACCAGCCTGAACAGAGCCAGACTCTTCCTCTGCTAAAGAGAGAAAGAGAAGGAAAATTGAGTAAAAATGAAAAACAAATAGAAAAGTTCTGCAGCATGATCTGGCTAATACTTTCTTCCTGGGGCCAATGGAAGAAAGTTCTCTTGGCCTTCTTGAGCCAGACTACTGCTGTGGTCTACCTGCTAGAACACAGTTGTGTCACACCAGCCCTCAGCAAGGAAAGAGAGAGAGAAAAGGAAAAAAATAAATAATGTTGAAATAAGAATTAAGGAAATTAAAAATATCATTGAATCAAATGATAGGAGAGGAAGTATAGAGGAATAAAGGAAAAAAGAAGAAAGACAATAAACAGACAAAGAAAAAAGGGGGGGATATCTTAGCGGATGCAGAAGCACATTATGTGGGAAAGATGAGAAAAGAAGAGTCTCTATCCACAGAGAGAATGCAGAGGAGTGAAATAGGAAGAGAGAATAGATGAATTTAAAATTCTGTAACCAAAAATTACAGGGTCTCTTGCTCTTATTGAATGTAAAAATGGAAGGCAGGAAAAGAACCAACCAAACAACTTAGCAAAAAACAAAACACATTAAAACAAAATTTAAAAAGCTCAAATAGCCTGTTGTAAGTTACCTCAGTAACAAATAGAGGAAGGAAAGAAAAAAATTAACAATAGCTACAAGAAATAAAAAAGAAAAACCCAAAAAAGTCATATCAAGACCTGCCCTCATGACCTTCTGGCAACCTTTGACAATGGCCACCCCGTCTGTGGGAACCTTCCCTGACACTGAACCAAGGCAGAACCACTCCAGACAGCACTCCAATCAGGCCACCAGACACCACTCTGGAGAGCACACTCCTTCCATCTTTCCACTCAATGCCTAGATTCCCCCAAGAATCAAACACTGCAAAAGACTTCTTCAGGGACCTCTGTGGAGGGGCTGGCTGCCACCGTCACCACTGCAGCCAGAGCAGGCTCACAGAAACTTGCCTGGGGTATTAGGTCTCCACAGCTCAGGCTCGCACACTGAATCCAGGAGTTCACCACCTTGCGACTCACCCCAAGCCACAACTCCACACAAATTCTCCACTCCAGGTATGACCCAGCCCTTACCAGTTGTTCCAGGAAAGCACCACTAAATGTCTTTCCCATCCACCATCATGCTCTGTCCCCAATAAATAATTTTTGAATTGACAAATGAACAAAGAAAAAAAATTTTAGAAGAAAAGATACTAATTTCTTTTTTAAAAAGAAAGGAAAGAATTTTTTTAAAGTTACTTTAAAGAAGAGGATGATGGGGAAGTAGAAGACTGTGCGTTCACTTTTTATTTTGCATACATTGTCATTTGAATTTTCTAGATGCCTATGCTTGTATCACTTTTTAAATATTATCTTGGTTCTGAAACAAAATAATACCTGTCTCATGTAGAATGAATAGATGTGTATTCTTCTCTGGGAAATCTGACTTTGTTATTATCACTGATTTATATAATTGGTAAAGCATTATCTTTCAACAGATAAAGAAAAAGAAGAGTAATAATAACTGACAACTGCCACTTCCCACCTCAACTGAGGCTGAATGGCAAAGAAATAAGATTAATATGTGTATTTCAGTCAGACATGAGAAAAAAATATTCTGAATATGATGACTGTTAGACATTAAAACAAGTTATAAAAGGCGGAAAAGGAAAGAAATTATAAATCTTCTCCCACAGGGATTTGGAGGGAAATATATACACCATCTGTATAGTGAAACTTGGATAAAGCCCAGCTGGGAATTGATGTCCATTTTTATAACACCATAAATACTGAAGGTTTGGGGGGATACCTTTTAAATAGTGTATGTTTCTTATTACACAATTTTTTTTTTTTTTAGCTCCACAGCACCACAAAGGTAAAACTAGAAACTAATGTGAAAAGAATATTTTGATTATATAAATCAACTCAATCAATGAGTTTAAAATTCAGAATCCTGCTATAAGATCTATTTTGAGGCTGGTATGGAATAAAGTTTAACTTTTGCAAGAGAGGGAGTCACAAATAGAAAATAAACAGTTCTCCCTGAAGTTACACAAAAGGGTGAAATATAAAACCACCAGAAACATTTATGGTTTAGCTTTCTTTGGAGATGCAGGCTTCCTAGGGCTAAATTAAACAGTGCCTCAATGTTTATAAATTTAGCAGCAAGCACAGAAGGGAATAGATAGATTATCCCTGCTGTCTAGGGGCAGATTACCAGGCTGCCAGAGAAGGAGGATTTCCTTGGTGTGTCTACCCTCACATGGAAAGAAACTTCTGCTCTTAAGAGAACTTCTAAATAATGAAACCCCCACCCTGAAGCTGTGGCCTTTCTCCCCATCCCACTGTCTCAGGTTTTTAAACTCCCTGCCCATACTTTCCTGATAAGGGTATTTTACAGTGAAAACATACAAGAAGATTAACAAAATGGCTCACTAGATGTATCTAATTCTCCCTACAAAAAAGGACCAAAACAATGAATAAATTTCAACCAGTGTGACTACAGTTGAGCACTGGAGCACAGAACAGCAAGAGAAAGTGGGGACCACGTGGAGCACAAAAACTCAGAACATGGTCGGATAGAGAAACACTTCACCTCCCCCCTACCAAACTCCCAGAATCAGCTCCAAACCAGGGAGGACTTCTCCCTGTGAGGAAAGGGAAGTAGGGGGGCCTGGCAGCCCCCATCCCTCCTGTGGATATCCACAGTCTTTGCTATGGGAGGCCCTGGGCCCAGCTGAAGGAGCTCCCAGAGTTCACACAGCTGCATTACTCCAGAGAGCGGGGACACAGTGCCTCTCACCACCCCATAGCCCATGCTGCTACTGCACTTCGTCATCTTGAAACCAGAGCCTCTGCTAGAGTTCCTGCCACTCTGGGGAAAAGGAGCCACCACATCCCTTCGTTCCCAAGGTGAGCCTTCATTGCACAGTGTTTGCACACACTGTGGTCTGCCATTCAGCAGCTGAGCTGCTGGTGCTGTCAAGCCCCTGGAATCAGCTCAGGGGAATTCACTTTCCCCCATTCCAATGCTGCTGTGCTCCATCCCCAGCTCCTCAGAGCCTGGGCCCAGTGGAACAGCTGCACCTCTGGCACCTAAAACCTAGTGCCCTGCTACCTAGAAATCTGAGCCAGTGGAGCTGCCATGCCTAGTGGCACCTGACTTGGTGCAGTTTCTAGCCCATCGTGGAAGCCCCAGTCCAACACATTGTACATTCCAGCCCCCAGGAACACAGACCTACGGTTCTGCAGAGCAGCAATGGCCCCTGGCACCCCAGCCTCTGAGAACCTAGAGCCTGGGTCCAGAAGAGCAGCACCACCACTGGCATCTCAGCACCTCACCTCCTGGGGACCCAGAGCCCCAACAAAGCAGTGCAGACCCATATCCCTAAGTGCCCGAGCCAAAGCAGGAAACCAGTGCTGTGGCCCAGCAGAGCAACTGTGCCCCCAAGCACCTCAGATAAAGTGGTACACAGCCTCTGGGAAAACAGAACCTCACCTGACTGTTCCACTCCATCCTCAAGGCCAGTCTTAGCGCCCTGCATCCCTGGGTTGGGACTAGACCATTGGAATCTAAGCTTTTGAGGCAGTCTCTCTGGGAGTGGCACTGGTCCCTACCCCTAGAGGACAAGGCCACAGCTATGCCCAACCATTTCTGGGTCCTTGGGGCTACTGCTCTGGCCTCACAGAGCCTGGATCACTACTGTGTACCACCACCCCAGAGTTTAGAATCATTAAATGTGGAACCCAAGTGGTTACTATGCCCTAATTGCTCCAGGATTAAAATTGCAGCTATGGCCTGCTCCCTAGGACCTGGGCCTCAAGAGCATCCCTTCTTTCCTGGCAACATGCCAGTGCTGTGCCCTCACCCCAGCATCAGAGTCACAGCTACAGATGTGTCCCCTGGGCCTGAGATACCAAGGAGTGCCTCAGATTCATAGTTCCTGGCTTTATGGGACAGCTGCCTCTACTCACGGTTCAGGGAAAGAACCTGTGCCCACATTATGGTTCAGCAACACATTGACCCAGGGTCCCAGCTCCACAACCACTCCAAGCACCTGTCACCTGGAACACAGTGACTCTATGACTGTGAACCACATCAGAGCCAACATCTAGAGCCTCTCAGCTAAGTCTCCCCACTGTGGGGAAAGGCAGAAAAGGAGAACACTGACACCAAGATCCCTAGCTTACCCTGCCATTACTACTGCCAAAAAACTGCAGCCTATGCTACCAAGGCATTTGTATTAGTCATAGCTCACACTGATCACAGCTGAAGAAGCTGCGTGAACCATATTGTCCATAGGAACCAAAGCCTATGAACTCTTCCCAACCAAATCTCTAAGGGTTATCTACACAGAAGAGTCTTTCCCTACAAAAGCCATTCTATAAATTGAGAAGAGGTGACTGTTCTAACAGATGTGCATATATAAACACAGGGCGCAAGAAACATAAAAAAAAAAAAAGCAAGGAAAAAAGACATTACCAAAAGGAACACAACAATTTTCCAGAAACTGACCCTAAAGAAATAAAAATATATTAAATGTCTGAAAGGAAATTCAAAATAACAATCTTAAGGATATTCAGCCAGAGAGTACAAATGGACAATTTTTTAAAATTTATGCTTCTTTGTTCTGTGATCTTTGTAGAGAAGTATGAACAGACATTTCAATAAAACAAGAAAATAATTTGTGATCTGAATTAGAAATTCAACAAAGAAATACAATTCTTACAAAAGAATCAAATGGAAATATTAGAGCTGAAGTATTCAATGAATTAAATACAAAACCCAAATGAAAGCTTCAACAGTAGATTAGAATAAGCAGAAGAAAGAATCTGTGAACTTCAAGACAGGTCTTTTGAAATAACATAGTCAAAAATAAAGGTGGTAGGCTCGGTGCCTGTGGCTCAAGTGGCTAAGGTGCCAGCCACATACACCTAAGGTGGCGGGTTTGAATCCAGCCCGAGCCCACCAAACAACAATGATGGCTGCAACCTAAAAAAAAAAAACAAAAAGCCGGGCGTTGTGTCAGGC
>NW_003852478.1:6520259-6524375 GCF_000181295.1 Otolemur garnettii
AAAAAAAAAAAAAAAACTATAAAAAAAATAATAAAAAAAATAAAAGTGGTAGATCCCACGTTAAATGTTTTTCTGATAAAATTGTTTAAATGTTAAAAAAAAAAAAAAAAAGAACCCAGTCAGAGGAAACAAAAGAAAATATAATAAGAAAGAGTGAAGAAAGCCTATGGAACTTATGCAACACCATTAAGCAAACAAATATTCTCATTATGATAATTCTAGCAAAAGAGATGGCACAGAAAGTTTATTTGAAATAATTATTAAAAACTTTCTAAGTCTCAGTAGAGATGTGGACATCATGATTCACGAAGCTAAAAGTTTAGTCTCCAAACCCAAAGAGGTCCTCACTGAGGGACATTATAAAGACAAAAATAATTTTAAAAGCAGCAAAAGAAATGCATCAAGTGACGCATTAGATTACGAACAGATTTCTGAGCAGAAACCTGCACACCAAGAAAAAATGAGATGATAACCTTAAAATGCAGAAAGAAAAAAATAAAAACTGTCAGCAATGAACACTACATCAAACAAAGTAAGGATTTCTTCAGAAATGAAGGAGAAATAAAGTTTTTCCCAAATAAGCAAAAGCTAAGGGAATTCATCATTCCTGCCATACAAGGAATGCTTACGAGAGTTCTTCAACCAGAAATGAAAGAATGGTAATTGTTATCACAAAAACATAGGAAAGTATAAAACTCACTAGTAGAGGTAAATACATAGATAAATTCTGAATACTCCATTATTATAATTGTGGTATACAAATCTTAAAAATCTATAGTATGAAAATGTAAAGTAGAAATAGTGAAAAATAACTGTAGTTACACTAAGTTCTTAAGGAATGTACAATATTAAAAGATAGAAATTGTGATGATGAAAGTATAAATTGTGAGGGGAGGAGGGTAAATGTCTAGCGTATTTGTATGTGACCAAAGTTAAATTATTATCAGCTTAAAAATACTCTATTATAACAATAGCATATTTATGTCTGTAGCAGACACACAAACAAAAATAAGAAGAGAAATCAAAGCTTAGCTCTAAAGAAAACTACCAAATTACAGAGATGGACAAGAGAGGAAGAAATAAACTAAGGATCTAAAAACAACAAGAAAACAATTAACACAAAGGGAATAGTAAGTCCTTACCCCTTAATAATAACTTTGAACAGGCTCGGCACCCGTAGCTCAGTAAGTAGGGCAGCGGCCACATACACTGAGGCTGGCAGGTTCGAGCCCAACCTGGGCCTGCTAAACAACAATGACAACTGCAACCAAAAAATAGCTGGATGTTGTGGCGGGCACCTGTAGTCCCAGCTACTTGGGAGGCTGAGGCAAGAGAATCGCTTAAGCCCAAGAGTTTGAGACTGCTGTGAGCTGTGACGCCACAGCACTCTACCAAGGGCAGCATAGTGAGACTCTGTCTCAACAAAAATAAATAAATAACCTTCAATGTCAATGGATTAAAGTCTCCAGTCAAAAGATATAGAGCAACTAAGTAGATTAAAAAACATTTAACTATTTGCCACCTACAAGAGGCTCATTTTAGCTTTAGGAACATACATGAGCTAAAAGTGAAGAGAAGGAAGATATTCCTTGTAAATAATAACCAAAAGACAGTTACACTTGTATCAGATAAAATTGACTTCAAGTTAAAAACTGTCACAAGAGACAAAGAAGATAATTATTTAATATTAAGAGGTGAATTAATCAAGAGGACATAACAACTGTGTGTGTGTGTGTGTGTCCAACATTGGAGCACCTAAGCACATAAGAAAATGTTAATAGAATTGAAATATTAGATAGCAATATAATAATTCAGTAAGGTGGAAGGATCACTTGAGGCCAGGAGTTCAAGACTAACCTGGGCAAAATAGCAAACCCCATCTCTAAAATATATATTTTTTAAATTATCCAGGTGTGCTCTGATGTGCCTATCATCCTAGCTACTTAGGAGGCTGAGGTAGAAGGATTGCTTGAGCCCAGGAGTTGGAGGTTACAGTGAGCTATGATCATGCCACTGCACTTCAGCCTGGGCAACAGAATCAGACTCTTTCTCTAAAGATAACAACAATAATAATAATATTAGTAGGACGTATAGTAAAGGACTTCAATACCCCACCAGACAGAAAATTAATAAAGGACTTGAACTGTACTTTAGACCAAATGGACGTGTAGATATATACGTGTAGATATAGATACGTGTAGTAGCTCTATATACGTGTAGATACGTGTAGAACTTTCCATCCAATAGCAACAGAATATACATTCTTCTCAAGTGTACATACAATATTCTCCAGATCATATCTTAGGCCACAATACAAGTCTTATCAAATTTAAGAAGATAAAAATCATATCAAGTATTATTTCTAATCTCTCTAGTATGAAACCAGAAATCAATAGCAGAAAGAATTTTGGAAAATTCCCAAGTATGTGGAAATTAAACAACATGTTCCTGAACAACCAACGGGTCAAAGAAGAGGTCAAAGGAAAAATTAAAAATTATTCTTGAGACAGACAACAATGGAAACACAACATATCAAAACCTATGTGGTGAAAAAGAGGTGGGAGCAAGCATCGCAGAGGCGGAAGCTGCTTCTGGGCAGCTGATGATGAGGCTCCAACACTCAGAGACCAAGACCCACCAGCAGGCATCTTCTGGGAATGCTCTGTCCTGGGCACTTCTGCAGTTTGAAGTACTTGTTTATAAGAAAGGAACCATCAGACTACCACAGCATTGCCTACCAGTACCTCAAAGTGTCCACCAGCACAGAGAGTGCCTTCCCTGCCTGGCACAATCACATCCAACATAGTTGGCCAGTCTTTTTGAGTGTCCAGCCTGCTTTGATTGTGTGTCACCATGCATCCTTCAGTGTCAGAGTGGTCAACTTGTTTGTACCAACTGGCACCCATTGGGATACATTTGTAACTTGGCTATGGAGAAAGTGGACCATTCAGTACTTTTCCCTTATAAATATGCCTCTTGTGGATATGGAATAACTCTGCCGCCCACGGAAAAGCAGACCATGAAGAGCTCTGTGAGTTTAGACCTTATTCCTGTCCGTGCCCCAGTGTTTCCTATAAATGGCAAGGCTCACCATCTGGATGCTGTTCTGTCCCAGCTGATGCACCAGTGTAAGTCCCTTACAGCACTACAGGGAGAGAAGACAGTTTTCCTTGCTACAGACATTAATCACTCAGTAGCTTTTACTGACAGTGCTGTTACCTTGCTGATAATGCAGTCCTGTTTTGGCTTTCACTTCATGTTAGTCTTGGAGAAACAGGAAAAATACAGTGGTCACCAGCAGTTCTTTGCAATTGTACAGCTGATAGGAACACATAAGCAAGCAGAAAACCTTACTTGCCAACTTGAGCTAAATGGTCCTAGACAGCGGTTGACTTGAGAAGCAACTTCTCCGTCTATTCATGAGGGAATTGCAACTTCCAGAATAGTGACTGCCTCGTCTTTCACACCAACATTGCACAGCTTTTAGCTGAAAATGACAATTTAGGCTTCAGTGTAACTATTTCCATATGTTGAAATTGCAATCAGACATTTTCTGGCCAGTGTTTAGAACTATCACATTCAATTTCACAGAAAATAAGGCACCCATCTACTTGCCAGCCTGAAACGCTTTTGGTGGGTGGAAAGTAGATACATGAAGGTAAATAAAAGAAAGGCTGTTAAATGCAGGGAGCAGTTGCATGTAGTACCACTAATATATTTAAAAATAAGTCAACAGTAAACCACTGAAATATAAATTACATATATATACATATATATATACACACACACACAAACACCCTCAAGATGGGCATTTTCTGTATTAAGAAAGGAAGCATTGTAAAATGATTCTGAGTTTTGTGTTTCTTATAGATTGATTGTATTGCTTGAAAATACCAGGTTTCTTTTTTTGCATGTATGTGTGCATGTGAGTGTGTGTAAACAAACGTACTTGTGTGTGAGGGAGCAAACGTGTGCTTGTGTGTGTGTGTGTGCAAATATGAGCGCTTGTGTGTGTGAGTGAGCAAACGTGTGTGTGAGTGAACTAACATGTGTACTTATGTGTGTATGAGCACTTGTGTGTGAAGGAGTAAACATGCGTGCTTGTGTGTGTGTGTG
>NW_003852478.1:6524923-6526348 GCF_000181295.1 Otolemur garnettii
GGAGCAAACATGTGTGCTTGTGTGTTAGTGAGCTAATGGGTGTGCTTGTGTGTGAGGGAGCAAACATGTGTGCTTGTGTGTGTGAGCAAACGTGTGTGTGCTTCTGCGTGAGTAAATGAACACGTGTGCTTGTGTGTGAGCAAACGTGTGTGTGCTTGTGTGTGTGTGTGAACATGTGCGTACGTGGGTTTTCTTCTCTTGAACTGGCAAGCCATCCTGTGTGGTCCTGGACCACTGCATCTCCCCTTTGTGAATCATTACATAGGGCTGCTACGTTTTTTGTGTGTTTGTGTGTATTTGCTAATTTTAATTCTAGTTTTTCATTAAAGAAACGTCACTTTCTTTTCTAATTCAAGTTTTTTCCTCACTTCTTTGTATCATTTTGAAGTCAGTGTCTTTTGATATGCATAACTGTTTATCGTAAAGTTCATACTGTGTTCCATACATATTCTCCGCCTCCATTAATCACTTCGTTAGAAATATTTTAAATCCAGTTATTTGGTGAAGTTCCAGAAGGGAAAGGTGACATCAAAAAAATTATCAAAAGGTATTTAAAGCAGCTCTAAGATGGTCCCTCTCTTTCTTTTTTTCTCACTCTTTCTGTTCTACAGTTGAGTCATACCTTTAAACTTAATCTTTGAAAGGTTAGGGAAAAACTGATTTTTTAAATAAAAAAATCAGGCTTTGTTCACTTTTTTTCAAATATCTTGGACAAATCACATCTTTAAAATTTGTTCCTATTATTTGCAAAAGAAGGCATCGTTGCACACAGTATTTGTAATTAAAAGCAAATCATTTCTTTAAAAAAAGGCAATTTGCAGAAAAAAATTCCCAAACCTATGTGGTATAGCAAAAGCAGTTCTAAGAGGAAATTAATACCTACCTTAAAAAGAAAAAAGAGGGTAGCACCTGTAGCTCAGTGAGTAGGGTGCCAGCCCCAAATACCAAGAGGGGCAGGTTCAAACCCAACCCAGCCAAACTGCAACAAAAAAACAGCTGGGCATTGTGGCAGGCACCTGTAGTTCCAGTTACTTGGGAGGCCGAGCCAAGAGAATCGCCTAAGCCCAAGAGCTAAAGGTTGCTGTGAGCTGTGATGCCACAGCACTCTACCAAAGGCAACAAAGTGAGACTCTGTCTCTAAATAAAATAAAATAAAATAAATTCCAAGTAAACAGACTAACATTATACCTCAAGGGTGAAGAATAAACTGTACCCAAAATTAGCAAAAGAAAGGAAATAATAAATATCATAAAAGAAAAATTATAGAAAATTAAAATATAGGCTCAGCGCCTGTGGCTCAAGTGGCTAAGGTGCCAGCCACATATACCTAAGGTGGCGGGTTCAAATCCAGCCAGGGCCCGCCAAACAACAATGACAGCTGCAACCAAAAAATAGTCAGGCATTGTGGCAGGTGCCTGTGGTCCC
>NW_003852478.1:6526532-6530470 GCF_000181295.1 Otolemur garnettii
GGTAAGATGGCCAACTGAAGCCAGCTTTTGACAGAGGGTCTCATCCAGAGGGAAATATAATGGACAGAATGAACTCAATGAAGCTGAAGGTCAGGAGTTGAGCTAAGAAAGAAGACTGATGAGTGCAAATCATCCCTGGTGAGGCAGTGAGGGAAGCTGAGACTCCAAGGAAACAAACTCCAGGTACAAAACGCATCACCAAGAGGATGAGAGACTCCTTCCCCAAGAGAGTGGCTCACTGTGTGCCTTCTACAAGTGAGGACTGTTCAGAAGACCTTATTTTACCCAAAGGGAGAGAGGTACTAAACACCAGTACTCCTTCTCCACAGAGGTCCCACATGTGAGTTTAGACATTCTCCTGCCCAGCATAAAATTGAACAAATATTTTTCCCACAATTCTGAACTTCCAGACCACCCTTCCCCGCTTCACCTGGTGGTCTGAAAGCCTGTCCTCTGCATAGCCCAGAGTGTTTGGCAATTCCTTGAGAGGTCTGGGTATTGCGTGGGCCACTGTACAACTTCACTGAAACAGTGACTCAAGTGGATGTTGAGGGGCACAGAGAGAGAGACAAGAGGGAGAGGGAGAAATGTGGCACTATAACAGTACCCAGCAGTGAGCCCCAAGTTAGATTTTGCAGAAACACTTCCCTTTTCTGTTGACCATCAAAGAGAGGCAGGCCTCAACCTCTGGGGGTGCCAGTGGCAGAGTGCAGATGGGGCAGAGACACAGACTCTGTGGGAGAGAAATACATGCTGCAATGGTACCCACCTGTGGACGGTGGTGATCACACCCTGGGACTGACTCTGGTGCAGCACTCCCTAGATGCCAGTGAGCACTAGAGGGAGACGGGCTTCAGTTCCTTGAGGTTGCCCCAGAGAGAGAGGCAGAGAGAGGCAGGCCTCAACCTCGGGGGGTACCAGTGGCAGAGTGCAGTGCAGGAGGAGGCACTGACTCCTCTTTTTTTGGCAGGCACATATCCCTGGCATCTTTGCTCACTGAAGGGAGATGGGCCACAGCCCTGCAGGGTTACCAGTGGTGGGGTGAGGCTGCAGTATAAGGTGGGGACAGGTGGGTGCTAACCCCCCTGAACTCTTTGGCTGGGTCTTCCTGACTCCATTGAGCACTGGAGAAAACCATACTCCAGCCTCTCGGGTTTCTGGGACAGAACTGCCTGTGGATCTCTCCTATCAGGTTGCTATTTGACACCATTTGCACTCTCCTAGTTGAGCAGCGATTGTGCTGCCTAGGACAAACAGATTGGAACCCTAGACCTAGGCTGGCCACCCAGGGATCCTCTAAGGTTGAGCTGTGGTTGTGTTGAAGTGGGAGGGATTGATTCTCCTCCTCCTCCTTGGTGGGGGGTGGGGTATCTTAGTTGCTCGTATCTCTCCCCTGATTTCAGCTAAAATCCACAACTTATTAGGATTGAATAGAGGCTTCCTGACTACAAGACACAACCAGCTAGCCCTGTCACACCAATCAGGTCCTCAGAGTCTCTGACCACATGTCTGAAAGGGACCATAAAGGAAAAGCCACAATAACCAGTCCAAGCTCTATGGTAAACAGCTGGTTAACTACAAGTTCTGGAATCCTCAAAACAATCTCACCCTACCAGTTTTACTAGCCCAAACTGTGGAAAATAATCATAGGGTGGAACCAATGGAAGAATTCTGGCAACATGAATAATCAGAGTAGATCAATTCCCCAAAGGAATGACAAAGCAAATACAGCAGAAGATGCTATTCATAAGCAAATGGCTGAAATGTCAGAAATAGAATTCAGAATATAGATGGCAAATAAAATGAATAGAATGGAGGAAAAGATGGAAATAGAAATACAAAGGGTTGTGCAAAACATGTCATTAAAAGAAATTAATGAATTCAAAGACAAAATCACCAAGATAAGGACATAATGAGAAAACAGATAGCAGAGCTCAAGGAAATGAAAAAGTTATTAAAGGAGCTCCATAATACAGTAGAATCCCCCAGTAATAGAGTTCAGCAGGCAGAAGAAAGGATCTCTGAAATTGAAGACAAGGCTTTTGAATGTTCTCAAGTGCTCAAAGAGGCAAACTAATAGAGAGCAAAAACTGATCATTCCCTGAGAGAGTTGTGGGACCACTCCAAAAGATCAAACATTTGTCTTATAGGAATTCTGAAGGAGAAGAGAATGGTCCTAAAGGCACAGATGCTGTATTCCAATAGATTATGGAGGAGAATTTCCCAAGCATTGCAAGAGATACAGAAATTCAGATAGTAGACAGGTTCAAAACCCCAGCAAGACTCAATCCAAACAAAGCATCTTCTAAACACATTGTAATTAATTTTGCTGAAATTAATATGAAGGAGAAAATTCTGCAAGCAGCCAGACATAAGAAAAGCATTACCTACAAAGAGAGAAATATTAGAATGACTATAGATCCCTTAGCTGAAAACTTTCAAGCCAGAAGAGGATAATCATTGACATTGAAACTCTTAAAACAAAACAACTTTCAGCCTAGGATCCTGTATCCACCTAAACCAAATTTCATTTGTGATAAAGAAATCAAATACTTTACTAACTTACACATGTTGAAGAAATTTGCCATACTAAACCAGCTCTCTAGGATATTCTCAAACTCATCCTCCATAATGATCAGCACAATGGTCTACCACCAAAGTAAATTCACCCAGAAATTTTTGAACAAAACCTAAGGTGCCAGCCACATACACCTAAGGTGGTGGGTTTGAATCCAGCCTGGGCCCACCAAACAACAATGACTGCTGCAACCAAAAAATACCTGAGCATTGTGGCAGGCACCTGTGGTCCCAGCTCCTTGGGAAGTTGAGGCGGGAGACTTGCTTGAGCCCAGGAGTTGGAGGTTGCTGTGAGCTGTGATGCTACAGCACTCTACCCAGGGTGACAGTTTGAGGCTCTGTCTCAAAAAAAAAAAAAAAACCTAACTTCCACAGTGGTGAAAGGATTAAAAATATCCACTGGACATTTGAAAAACATGATACCCAAAACACTACCATGTTTATCAATTCTCTCAATTAATGTGAATGACTTCGATTATCATCTAAAGAAGCATAGGTTGGTTGACTGTATACATAAACTCAGACCAGATATCTGTTGCATACGAGACTCTCATTTTACCTTAAAGAATAAAAAAAGACTCAGGGTAAAGGGATGGACATCTATAATATAGGCAAATGGAAATCAGAAAAAAGCAAGAGTTACGATTTTATTTGCAGATACAATAGGTTTTAAACCAACAAAGATAAGGAAAGATAAGGATGGTCACTACATATTTGTCAAGAGAAACACTCAACATGAAGAGATTTTGATAATTAACATTTATGTGCCCTACCAGATGCTCCTCAATTTATAAAGCAAACCCTAACAGATATGAACAATTTGATATCTTCCTGCACTGTAATAGTTGGAGATTTTAACACCCCTTTGGCAGTGTTGGATAGATTCTCCAAGAAGAAACAGACTTAAAAGACATCTACAGAACATTGCACCCTGATAAAACAGAATACAAATTCTTCTCATCAGCCCATGGATCATTGTCTAAAATTGATCATATCTTAGGACACAAGTTTAACTTCAGCAAATATAAAATAATAGAAATTACTCCTTCTATTTTCTCAAATCATCACAGAATAAAAGTTGAACTCAACAGCAACAGGAATCTTCATACTCAAACAAAGTCAGGCATAATAACCTTATGCTGAATGATAGCTGGGTCAAAGATGAGATTAAAAAGGAAATCACCCAACTTTTGAAACAAAATTTGGACATGAATTATCAAAACCTATGGGATACTGCAAAGGTAGTCCTAAGAGGAAAACTTATAGCATTGAAACTTTCATCAAGAAAACAGAAAGAGGCTCGGCGCCTGTGGCTCAAGCAGCTAAGGCGCCAGCCACATACACCTAAGGTGGCGGGTTCG
>NW_003852478.1:6530711-6544581 GCF_000181295.1 Otolemur garnettii
CAGAAAGAGAGGACGCTAACAACTTAATGTGTCTTCTCAAGCAACTGGAAAAGGTAGAACATTCCAACTCCAACCTCAGCAGAAGAAAAGAACCAAAATTAGGGCAGAATTAAATGAAATTAAAAACAAAAGAATCATTCAGAAGATGAACAAAATAATTAGTTCATTTTTTGAAAAGATTAATAACATTGATAAACCTTTGGCTTACCTAACCAGAAACAGAAAAGTAAAATCTCTAATCACTTCAGTCAGAAATGATAAAGGAGAAATAATAACAGACACCTCAAATCCACCAATAAATCCACAATGATTACTACAAAAAACTCTATTCTCAGAAATACAAAAATCTGGAGGAAATGGACCAATACCTGGAAGTATGCCACCTTCCTACACTCAGCCAAAAAGAATTAGACATTTTGAATAGATCTATATCAAGCACTGAAATAGCATCAACTATACAAAATCTCCCAAAAAAGAAAAGTCTAGGACCAGATGCTTCACATCAGAATTCTACCAAACCTTTAAAGAGGAACTCATACCTATATTACGTAACTATTTCCAAAACATAGAAATGGAAGGAATACTTCCCAACACATTCTATGAAGCAAATATCATCCTGATCCTCAAACCAGGAAAGGGCCCCAAAAGAAAGAAAACTATAGACCAATATCATTAATGAATATTGATGCAAAAATATTCAATAAGATCCTAGCAAACAGAATTCAACAACCCATTAAAAAATTATGCACCAGAATCCAATTGGTTTTATCACAGAGTTACAAGGTTGGTTCAACATATGTAAATCCATAAACATAATACATCACATAAATAAAATAAAAAACAAAGACCATATGATTCTCTCAATAGATGCAGAAAAGGCTTTTGAGAATATACAGCATCCTTTCATGATCAGAACACTTAATAGGCTTAGATGGGTTATTTTTTAAATTGATAGAGGCCATCTACAGCAATATCATATTGAATGGAGTAAAATTGAAAACATTTCCACTCTAATCTGGAACGAAGCAAGAATGCCCCATTGTCTCTACCACTACTCAATATAGTAATGAAAGACTTAGCCATTGCAATCAGGCAAGAGAAGGCTATCAAGGGTATCCAAATGGGGTCAGAGGAGATTAAACTCTCTTTGTAGATGATATGATCCTATACCTGGAAAACCCCAGGGACTCAACTACAAAACTCTTAGAAGTGATCAAGGAATACAGCAGCCTCTCAGGATACAAAAGAAATACTTACAAATCAGTAGCTTTTCAATAGTCAAGCTGAAAATATAGTCTATTTCTTTTACAGTAGTCCCAAAGAAGAAGTATTTGGGAATTTACCTAATAAAGGTCGTGAAAGTTCTCTATAATGAGAATTATGAAACTATGAGAAAAGAAATAGCTGAAGATGTTAACAAATGGAAAAACATACCATTGTCATGGCTGGAAAGAATCAACATTGTTAAATTGTCCATACTACCCAAAGCAATCTACAGATTTAATGCAGTCCCTAATAAAGCACCATTGTCATACTACAAAGAGCTTGAAAAAATAGTACTACATTTTATATGGAATCATTAAAAACCTCAAATAGCCAATACATTGCTTAGAAATAAAAACAAATCATAGTTTGGCACCTATAGCTCAGCAGCTAGGGCACCAGCCATATACACTAGAGCTGGTAGGTTCGAATCTAGCCCAGACCTGCCAAACAACAATGACAAATGCAACTGAAAAATGACTGGGTGTTGTGGTGGGCACCTATAGTCCCAGCTACTTGGAAGGCTGAAGCAAGAGGATTGCTTAAGCCCAAGAGTTAAAGTTGCTGTGGGCTGTAATGCCTTGGCACTCTACCGTGAAACTCTCTAGTGAAACTCTTTCTCAAAAAAAAAAAAAAAGAAAAGAAAGAAAAACATATCAGGAGGTATCACATCTCCAGACTTCAGGCTATACTATAAATGTATAGTGATCAAAATGCATGGTACTGGCACAAAAATAGAGAGGTATATTTATGAAACAGAATAGAGAACCAAGAGATGAACCCAACCACTTATTGTCATTTGATCTTTGATAAGCCTATCAAAAACATTCATTGGGGGAATGATTCCCTTCTACAGGTGCCAGGTGAACTGGCTGGCAACCTGTAGAAGACTGAAACTGGACCCCACCTTTCACCATTTACAAAAATTGATTCTCACTGGATAAAAGATTTAAACTTAAGGCATGAAACTATAAAAATACTAGAAGAGAATGCAGGGCAAATACTTGAAGAAATTGGCCTGGGAGAATATTTTATGAATAGGACACCCCCCACCCCCTGCCAGCAATTGAAGCAATACTAAAAATATATTACTGTGATCTGATCAAACTAAAAAGCTTCTGCACAGCCAAGAGCATAGTAAGTAAAGCAAACAGAAAGTCTTCAGATTGGGAGAAGATTTTTGCTAGTTATATTTCTGACAAAGGTCTGATAACTAGAATCCACAGAGAACTCAAACTAAACAATAAGAAAAAAACAAATAACCCCATTTCTATGTGGGCAAGAGACTTGAACAGAAACTTCTCTGAAAATAGGCACATGGCCTACAAATAAATGAAAAAAATGCTCATCATCTTTAATCATCAGAGAAATACAAATCAAAACCACTTTGACATACCATCTAACTCCAGTAAGATTAGCCCACATCACAAAATCCAAAAACTATAGATGTTGGCCTAGATGCTGAGAGAAGGGAACACTTTTACATTGCTGGTAGGAATGCAAGCTAATATGGCCTTTTTGGAAAGAAGTATGGAGAACACTCAGGGAACTAAAATTAGACCTATCATTCAATCCTGCAATTCCTCTACTAGGTATATACCCAAATGATCAAAAATCATTTTACCATGAAGACATTTGCACCAGAACCAGAATGTTTATTGCAGCCCAATTCATAATTGCCAAGTCACAGAAGCAGTCCAAGTGCCCATCAGCTCATGAATGGATTAACAAATTGTGGTATATGTATACCATGGAATACTACACAGCCATAAAAAAGATGGAAATTTTACATCTTTTATGTTTACCTGGATGAAGCTGGAACATATTCTTGTTAGGAAAGTATCTCAGGCTGACAGGCTGGAACCCAGCCTGGGCCAGCTAAAACAACAATGGCAAAAAATAAATAAATAAATAAATACATTGAAAAATGAAAAAAAAAAAAAAAGAATGGAAGAAAAAGTATCCACTGTACTCAATACTACTCTGAAACCAATATACAATCACCTACACACTCATACAAATTATAAAACATAACTATAGTCCAGGGGCAGTGCCTATGGCTCAAAGGAGTAGGGCGCTGACCCATATGGCAGAAGTGGCAGGTTCAAACCCAGCCTCAGCCAAAAACTGCAAATAAATAAATAAATAAATAAATAACTATAGTCCAGAAAGAAGGAGGGAAGAAGAGGGAGAGGGAGGAGAGGAGTGAGGCTGTGAGGAGAGAGGATATTTGGTGGTACATCACCTCATGTGCATAATGCAATGGTACATTTCAAAACTATTAAGAATAGAGTATGCCTTACCACAACAAATAAATAATTGAAGTGATGGTTATGTTAACTAATTTCATGTAAGCATTCCACATTATATATCAAATTAGCACCTTTTACCCCACAAATGCAGTAATATTCACAGTTATGATTTAATAAAGAAAAAAGTAAATTAAAATAGCAACAGAAAAAAAAGAAAAAATAAACAAAGTCAATAAACCCATATCTAGAAAGAGAGAAGACTCAAATAAAGTCAGAAATGAAAGTGAAGACATTTAATAGACACCTCAGAAATAAAAAAAATCAAAAGGGACTGTTATGAATAATTATATGCCAACAAACTGGATAACCTAGAGAAAATGGATAAATATCTAAAAAAGTCTTAGAAAAGTTGAATCAGGAAAAAACAGAAGCTTGAACAGACAAATAGAAGTAGAAAGACAGAAGTAGTAATTAAACATTTTTCAACAAAGAAAAGTCCAGGACCAGATGGCTTCATGGACGAATTCTACCACACAAATAAGACTTATTACCAATACTTCTTAAACTCTTCCAAAAGATAGAGCTAAAAAAAATACTTCCAAAAATATTTTATGAGATCACTATCACCTTGACAGCTAAGCTAGACAAAGACACTCCATGAAAAAAAAAAAAAATACAACAGGTCAATATCTCTGATAAACACTGATGTAAAAACCCTCAATAACATATGAGAAAACCAAATTCAACAACACAGCCAAAGGATTATACGTCATAACCAAGTGAGATGTATCCCTAACATGTAAGGCTAGTTTAATATATGCAAATCAATTAATGTGATACATCATATTAATGGAATGAAAGATAAAAACCCTGTGATCATCTTGACTAACATAGAAAAAACATTTGATAAAGTTTAACATTCTTTCTTGATAAAAATTCTTAATAATTTAGATATAGAAGAAAAGTTCCTCAACATTTAAAATTAAGACTACTGTTAAAAAATCTACAGCTAACATGATAATCAATGAAGGACAACTGAAAGCCTTTTCCCTATGACCCAGTATAAAACCGAGATGCCCACACTTACCACTTCTATTTAACACAGTATTGCAAGTACTGGCAAAAGCAATCAGATAAGAAAAAGAAAGAAAAGTCATCCAAATTGAAAAAGAAGAAATAAAATTATCTCTATTTTCAGATGGCATGATACTATATATAAAAAAGATTCCACTAAGAAACTATTACAATTAATAAATGAATTCAGTAAAGTTGTAGTATATAAAATCAGCACAAAAGGATTGGTAGTAGTTCTATACAAAAATAATGACCTAGCTAAAAAAGAAACCAAGACAATCCTATTTATAATAGCATCAAAAAAAAAAGTAGGAATAAATTTAACTAAGGAGGTGAAAATGAAAGCTTTGCACACTACAATTTATAAAACATTGGTGAAAAAAATTTAAAGACAAGACCTAGAAACAACCTAAATGCCCATCAACTCGGGAAAGGATTAACAAACTGTGGTATATGTACACCGTGGAATACTATTCAGCCATAAAAAAGATGCAGACTTTATATCCTTTGTATTAACATGGATGGAGCTGAAACACATTCTTCTTAGTAAAGCATCACAACAATGGAGAAGCAATTATCCAATGTACTCAATTTTAATATGAAGCCAGTAGAAGATCTGATGCACGCCCACGTAGGAGAAAAACTCACTTCTATTCAAGTTGAGGGGAGGGGTAACTGGGAGGGGGAGATGAAAGGGGTTGGGGTGCTCTGACTGAATGGGCACAGAGTTGGGGGGGGTTGGTTTCTGTGTGGGACATAACCACAAGAGGGACTCTACCTAACAAAATCAAAGGTTTTGACCTGGTTGTTTGTACACTCACATTAATCTGAAATAAATTTACTTTTCAAAAAATATATAAATAAATCCTAGAGCAGCACCTGTGGCTCAGTGAGTAGGGTGCCAGCCCCATATACCGAGGGCGGTGGGTTCAAACCCAGCCCCGGCCAAACTGCAACCAAAAAATGGCCAGGCGTTGTGGTGGGCACCTGTGGTCCCAGCTACTTGGGAGGCTGAGGCAGGAGAATCGCTTAGGCCCAGGAGTTGAAGGTTGCTGTGAGCTGTGTGATGCCACGGCACTCTACCAAGGGCAATAAAGTGAGACTCTGTCTCTATAAATAAGTAAATAAATAAATAAATAAATGGAAATCCTGTAATTTGCAAAAAAGAAAAAATGAAGACACAAATGATACCCCACATTCATGGATCATAAGAATTAATATTGTTGGCTAGGCGCCTGTGGCTCAAGTGGCTAAGGCGCCAGTCACGTACACCCGAGGTGGCGGGTTCGAGTCCAGCCTGAGCCCACCAAACAACAATGACGGCTGCAACCAAAAAATAGCCAGGCATTGTGGCGGGCTCCTGTGGACCCAGCTACTCGGGAGGCAGAGACAGGAGACTCGCTTGAGCCCAGGAGTTGGAGGTTGCTGTGAGCTGTGATGCCCTGGCACTACCCAGGGGGACAGCTTGAGGCTCCTGTCTCAAAAAAAAAAAAAAAAAAAAGAATTAATATTGTCAGGTGGCACCTGTGGCTCAAAGGAGTAGGGCATTGGCCCATATGCTGGAGGTGGTGGGTTCAAACCCAGCCCTAGCCAAAAACTGAAAAAAAAAAAAAAAAAAAAAAAAGAATATTGTTAAAATGTTCACGATATCAGGGCAGCACCTGTGGCTCGGTGGGTAGGGCACCAGCTCCATATACCGAGGGTGGCGGGTTCAAACCCAGCCCTGGCCAAATTACAACAACAACAAAAAAAAGTCCACAATATCCAAAGTAACACATACCAAATAAAATTTTAGGGTATTTTGATTTATTGCTGTTTTTCAAAGCCAATATTAATAAATGTTGAAAGTGGAAAATGTTAGTTAAGTGTAGCATTGGCTGGAAATAAAAATCACTAATCTTATCTGAGGCCATTAAGAGAAGCACAGTGGAGCATCAAAAACTTAGGGAAGAACGAGACATCTTTATTCAGCTCTGGAATTCACATCTTAGGAAGGATGCTAACAAACTAGAGCTTTGCAAATGGCTCAGAACTAGGGGCAATCATGTTAGCAGAAGGAAAGGCCTGTCTTTTCCCAAATGGTTGAAACAACTCATCACATTTAATTTGGAGAAAATAAAATAGTGGTGAGCATGTGGGGCTGATGCGAAGGTGCCCCGTACCTAGGAGAGCAAATTAAGAAGCATCACAACATAAAGGATCAGATTACCATCAAGAAATGTAGCTTGAGAAATTTTTCTATGAAAGTGTGATCACAAACACAGTCAGTGTTGCTTGAGGGAGACAGGTTTTGGGGAGGGTGTACAGAGTCAGGGAAGAGGTAATGGAAAGTAATCAGAGCCAAGCTGAAGGTGGAAAACTATTCAGAATTCTTCACAAAGACTATGTTATCAGAAGGGAGATATTTAGCATAAAGACTAAAAAAAAAAAAAAATACAAAGTGGAAAGAATAAGTACATTTCCCAGAAAGAAAGGTGAAATCATCTAACTTGGTATGTTTGCTTTGATTTCACGTTCATCATCAAGTAACGCTCTTATAACTTGGTTTCATGTGTAAATTTTCCCATGGGAGAAAACATAATCACAGCACACCAATTCCAGTTTGCTGGACAGTCATAACCTTCATGCTGCTTACAGCTTTCACTCTCTTTCAAAATTCTAGGAAATAGATATTTTCCCCTAAAGAAAATGAATATTGGCCAATAAGGGGCAGAACTGTGATTCACCCCCAGATATCCATCCCCATCAGAAGAGCCTAACGTCACAGAAAACACAGACACACAAGACAGTGGCAATAGTCTAGTAGTGGATGCTCCCAAGAAGTCCACAGGACGAGGGGTGAGGAAAATGTCCTCCGATTTAGTTGTCTGGGAGACTTTTCAATAAAAAAGTGAAGCCAGACTGCACTAGAGTAATAAATAAGAAAATATAAAGCAGCAGGCATCAAGCCTAGGATACTCTTTCAAGAAATCTGTCTGCAAAAGAAAGGACAATATTCTGAAGAGATCTGTTCCATGTCAGCTCCGACTGGATATCTAACAGGATATTTCTGCCACCCTTATACACTGAGGAATATGTCCATTTTTCACAGCGCTATAGGACAACCTGGTAAAGATTCCCTAACCACAATCACATTCCAGAGAAAGATTCTCTGTAAAATGCACGACCATGTGAGGTGGGCATTTTCTATTCATTTCTTTTGTGAGTGGCCATTTTGCATTCAAACTAATGGATTTCTTACGGTCTACCTGTTTTGTTACTTTCAGAATATATTTTTCACTCTTAAACCTAGTGGGGAAAACACATTCAGTGTCAATGTTTTAAAAGTCACTTTTCTGGGATGCATCCATCTAGTTAACTGATATTTTAAAAACAAGTTCTCTGAAAGATGGTATATGTTTATAGGTGCAATTATAAAATGAATTTTTTGTGTTTTAGCAGTTGAACCTTTTTTCTTTAAGAGAATGATGTTTATTTCTCTTGGTGTTCAAAATGTTTTAATATGAACTTATCACGTACTGAGAAATTATATATTTAAGATCTGAGGTTTCAAAGAGATCCCTCTCAATAAATTTCAATTCAAGAGAATCTTCAGTCTAGAATTAAAATGTTTAATATCTACGAGGTATGGTGGCTTGTGCCTGTAATCCAGCTACTGAGAAACAGAGGCAGGAGGATCACTTCAGTCCGAGACCAGCCTAGGTAACACAGCAAAACCCCTTCTCTAAGAAGAAATTTAAAAATTAGCCAGGCATGATGGTGCACACCTGTAGTCCCAAGCTACTCAGGAGGCAGAGGAGGGAGGACAGCTTGAGCCCAGGAGCAAGACCCTCACCTCTAAAAAAACAAAATCTAAAATAATAGTCAGAAAAATTTATACTTCAGTAGAATTTACAGTGAAGATGGGAAAACAGTTCAATGTACATGTCATAATTTTAAAATCTATATGATAAGCAGTTTTCAAATATCAATGTTTTAGTATGTTTAAAAGTTCCAGGCTTGGCATCTGTCGCTCAACTGGCTAAGGCGCCAGCCACATACACCTAAGGTGGTGGGTTCAAATCCAGCCCGGACCCGCCAAACAACAATGACGGCTGCAACCAAAAAATAGCCAGGCACTGTGGCGGGTGCCTGTGGTCCCAGCTACTTGGGAGGTGGAGGCAGGAGACTCGCTTGAGCCCAGGAGTTGGAGGTTGTGAGCTGTGATGCCACAGCACTCTACCCAGGGGGAGAGCTTGAGGCTCTGTCTCAAAAAAAAAAAAAAAAGTTCCAGCTCTTTCCCTTACTGTTTGTGGTTATATATCAGTTTATACTTAAATGAAATATATAAGAAATTCTGGCTAGTGATATGAAGTAAAAATGGGGGGCCACTCTGAGTTATCGTTTATCAAACTGTAGTTGGTACATGGTTAGTTTGTGCTCTCAGCCAACCTTTCTGATCCTTTCTGCAAGAGAAGTTTGCTAACAACCATTTATTTCTTTCCAACTTTCTTCTTTCTCCCCAACTCTACCCTCACGTCTGGGGTTTGGGGGCAAAGCAAATCACTTCTTTGGGGTGGGCTTACAGAAAACTCAAACATTTAAATTAAACTTCCTCGTGAGGTTACCCGTTTCTTGTTAAAATTTCTGACTCTGATTATTTTACAAGATACAGCCTTTTAGAAAAGTAAAGTTTGTTGATCTTTTGGGAGTCCTGCACTGAGCAATAAAAGTTGATGTAAGCTCTGTGATAGCATCGTAAGGTTGTATCAGTGAAACACAATATAAGTTAAACTTACCATTAAGACTCTTTGTGCATTCCTGACTTCCCTGATTTACAATGACTTAATTATCATTTTAGCATACTTAGGGACAAGGAATTCTCTAAGGTAAACACACTTGTTAGTATGCATATCTAGGACTATGGAAAGAAAAAGAAGGAAGAACTGGGTCAGTGGCTCAACTATAATCTCACCTACTTGGAAGGCTGGGACAGAAGGATTGTTTGAGCTCACAGGAGTTCAAGGCTGCAGTGAGCTATGATTATGCTACTGCATTCCAGCCTGGGTGATAGAGTAAGATCTCATCTCTTAAAAAAAAAAAAAAGAAGAAGAAGAAGAAGAAGGAAAAGAAAGAAATTAAGAAAGAGAAGGTAGAAGAGTGAGGGAGCGAGGGAGGAAGAAAGAAAAGGAGGAGAATTAGCTAAATGCAGGAAGGTCTCAAAGCATCAGCTTTAAGATCTCTAAAAGTGAGGGCCAGACCAGAGCACATGCTTCTGCTCGATTGTTTTCTCAGTATAATATTTCATTAATTAATTCAAAACTAACAAAAGAGCTTTCACTCTCCAAAACCACATGAAAGATTTCTGGCATTGATTATACAGAATTAGGATGATTTTCTAAACAAAGTGCACACTCTCTAGCATGAGAATTTCCAATCTCTAGCTTGGATTTGAATTCCAGGCATATCGCCTATCATATACATGGCCTTGAACAACTTACTTAATTTTTCTCTGCTTCAGTTTCCTTATCTGAAAAATGCTATACTAATGGTACTGATCTCATTATTGCACGAATTAAGATAACACAGGCATAAAGTTAAAAGATCTAGGATTTGAGTTCCAGTCATATCACCTATCACATATGTGGCCTTCAGCAACTTACTTAATTTTTCTCTGCTTCAGTTTCCTTATCTGAAAAATGCTATACTAATGGTACTGACTCATTACTGCAGGAATTAAATAAGATAACACGTGCACAAAGTTAAAAGATCTAGCATCTTATAAGTACTCAATAAATGTTAGTTATTACACTAAAAAGTGTGAGTCTTTTTTTCATATTATAATCCTGTATCTTTTCTCCTCCTGGGTTCATTCATATTCTTCTATTTCCAAAATGTTGCTCCATTTCAACTTAACAGTTTGATGTTTGCTCCCTCCCCCAAGCAATCAAGAATTTGGGCTAAGAGTGTCAGCACAGAAAGTTTTTCCCATCTAGTAAAATATACTAATATTTACTAGATACCTGAGAGCAGATTATAAGAGAGAAACCTTATTTTTAAAATGGAGAGATAAATTTTTGAAAGTTTCCAGAAATAAATTCTATTAACCAGGTTCAACATTTGTATTTAAGTATGTCCATATCAATAAAATAATTGAATTTTTTTTTTAAACACAAAAGTAAAAAGCTGGTTTTCTTTTCTAAAATTGAAGCATTAGTTCTGTGGTTCACTGACTTTTTCATTAAAAGAAAAAAGCCATTTAAAACTTAAATTCTATCGTGGCCATATTCTTTTAATACCACAGACAAAGCTGGATGGGGCGGGGGAAATGAGAAATAGAAAAAAATTAGGTAAATAACAGCGGAAGCAGCAACACTTGGGGGCCGACACTAAGCAGACCCCTCTAAGTGAGGGCCAGGCAGAGTGCGTCTGGCTGCTCCATTGTTTTTAAAGTTCCACAGTTTGTTCATTCATTAAAAACTAATCAAAGAACTTTCATCTCCCGTCAGTAGAAGATTGGGGCGGGGGAACAGGGAGTAGGGGTAGGATAGAATTAAGGGGAAGTGTCCAAACCAATATGGATAGTTCTACATCTGCTCAGAAACTAGAAGATTTGCACGTGATAAGCAAGACCTCTCCTAGAGCTCCCGGAGTTGAGTCTAAGGCGTTAACTGCTGAGGCCCCGGGGCAGAGCGTATGTTTTTCTTCCCTATTTCTTCACGCTGGCCAGTGTGTCCACTGCTTTCCCCTAGACTCGGCGCTGGCGAGCGTGGCCCGCGTCGGGGCGGCTGGACGGACCTCCGGGGAGCCCGCGGCCCCGCCGGCCCTGGGTCCCGGGCGGACGGGCGGGCGGGCGGCCGGCTTACCCAGGCTCATGCGGACGGGCAGGCTCTCCGCGCTGGCCGCCTCCACCAGGCGTCTCCGCGCCTCCAGCACCGCCTCCTTGTGCCGCGCGCTCAGGAAGGCCGCCCAGAGCGCTCGGGCTGCAGCGTCCCTGCGGAAGGACCACAAACACAGCTTCAGGATGCGCGGCTCTGCACAGCGCCAAGGATCCAGATTAAGTAACTAACGCCTTAACTTTAGTGAGGGCTCACGTTACTGGTAGACTCCCAGTGTTAGAATTAAATAAAGAATGTTTGGGCATAAAACAGTGAGAAATTCAGGAGACAACAAAGTCAAGCCAAAAAGTGCCATGAAAAACGTGAGAAAACTGTATGATAAAATTGTGTTTAAGGGAGTGCGCTTCAAAGCATTTCAGAATGTAATTCTACATTGCTGGAATAACATAAATATTATGTAAAGCAAAATCAAATGTATGTCTCAAAACGACTTATCGGTGATTATAAGCAGTATATCAATTTAAGATAAATATACTTATCTAAGAAATACAAAGCTAGCAGTCATGAGAAATCCTGTTCAAAAATTACTCGCTAGGCTTCCTAATGAGGAGGCCTCCTACTGAATGAAAATCAGGAATTGGGCTAAGTCCCCATGGCCTCAAGCACCCCACTTTGGGCCTCAGGTTTGGCAGGTGGCACTTAGCCCAGCTTTACAATTAACCATGGGTTACAGCACAAAGTCCTGAGTTACACAGCGTCTCATCCTGGCTCACTTTCCCAATAGCCCTCTGTCCCCCGAAACATGCATGTCCAAAATATTATAAATGAGTACTGTGTTCTTTCAGGAAGACCTCTGCCACGTAGCCAAGCATACACATTTGTAGTAAGGTTTGAAAATAAATATAAAGAAACAAGGAGGAGTAGGGCATCGGCCCCATATAATGGAGGTGGTGGGTTCAAACCCAGCCCCAGCCAAAAACTGCAAAACAAAAACAAAAACAAAAAAAACCCACTTCTGTCTTTTTTTAAGGACCTTTCCCTCCACTTAAAGCCTGACCTACCATCCAGTTAGGAATAGTTTGAAAATGAATATATTTTTAAACTTAGTTTTAGAAGTTATGTTTATTAAGACACTAATATTCATTTAATTTTAATATTATACCTAATAGGACATATCTTTCAAGTTTGAATTTAATCTGAAATAAAGGAATGATGTTTTTAGCACTGAGTTTAATGTCTGACACATAATAATGTTTTAGTAAACAGTGGATGTTTTTATTATCATCTATTTTTCCTTACTAAACTAATATCACTGCTCAACATACTCCACTTTTTTTAATCTGATCAAAACTATCATCATTATAATTTTACATCTAATGTTCTTGGGTATAATTTAAGTGAGCAGGTAAACTACATGCCAAGCTCTATATTTGGCTGAGATTACCGATAAAAACAAGCACCCAGTGACTTACAGCCTGGAAGAAGAGACAGATGCAGAAGCAAAGAAATTACCAGAACAAGTGATAAGAGCCACCTTCGATGCTTGCGGAGAAGCCTGTCAGAGCTCACCTGGCTGGGAGGAGAAGGACGGAGGGAAATGAAGAGCAAGTACAAAAAGATACGTCAGCCCCAAAAGCAGCTCAGGGAAGAAGGCAGAACTCACTCGCGGAAGGACAGTGGCAATGAAAGACTTCAGGGAAAATATAAAATCTTAGTAGCAAACGAGAGACAGAAGGGCCTTCTGGGCCGTGACACTAAGGCCTGGCTGCACACTGAGTGTACAGGAGGGGCGCTGGGAGAAGGGCCGTGTGCCCTCCCAGGGCTGTAGACCTCTGTGCAGGTGACGGGAGCTAAGGGGCACGTGAATGATTTCACACTCTCAGAAAAGCTGCATAGCTTAGTGTTACCAACAGTCTTTATCATAATTCAAAGTAGGTCTATTGCAATGGGCTTTTAGAAAGTTACTTAATCTCTCTAAAGCTCCACAGGCAATGGAGAGCCACTGAGAAGTCTGAGCAGAGCAGTGAGGAGCCCGGGCGAGAACAGTGAGGAGCCCCGGGGAGAGCAACGAGGAGCCCCAACCAGAGCAGTGAGGAGACCCAGGGAGAGCAGTGAGGAGCCCCAGGGAGAGCAGCGAGGAGCCCCGGGGAGAGCAGTGAGAATCCCCGGCCAAGCAGTGAGTAGCCCCGGGGAGAGCAGCGAGGAGCCCCGGGGACAGCAGCGAGGAGCCCCGGGGAGAGCAGTGAGGAGCCTCATCTAGAGCAGTGAGGAGCCCCGGGGAGAGCAGTGAGGAGCCCCGGGGAGAGCAGTGAGGAGCCCCGGGGAGAGCAGTGAGGAGCCTCATCTAGAGCAGTGAGGAGTCCCGGGGAGAGCAGCGAGGAGCCCCAGGGAGAGCAGTGAGGAGCCCCGGGGAGAGCAGTGAGGAGTCCCGGGGAGAGCAGTGAGGAGCCCCGGGGAGAGCAG
>NW_003852478.1:6545169-6548021 GCF_000181295.1 Otolemur garnettii
AGCCCCGGGGAGAGCAGCGAGGAGCCCCGGGGAGAGCAGCGAGGAGCCCCAACCAGAGCAGTGAGGAGCCCCAGGGAGAGCAGCGAGGAGCCCCGGGGAGAGCAGTGAGGAGCCCCGGGGAGAGCAGTGAGGAGCCCCAACCAGAGCAATGAGGATACCCGGCCAGAGCAGCGAGGAGCCCCAGCTTTCCCAAATTATCATATAATCGTTCCCTGTTTTTATTCTCAAAAGCAGCTCTCCTCAGACCTCAGGGATTTCTCACACAGTCTCATCTCAGCCTAGAACTTTCAGGCTAGAATGTCACCACTGTCCTCTTTTCCATCGAATGTATTTCTCCCTAAGACGGGATGTCCCAGGATCACAGCAGGTGAGGTAATGCCGTGGTGGCCCCATCAGATGAGGCTCCCACCATTCCCCCTTCACCCACTCCACATACGTGGACCCTAGATCATCTGTCCCATACTTCAAGCCCAGGACCTCTGCCCTCCTTTTCCAGAAACATTCTTCCTATAAACCGCTCCTCTTTCTCAGGTATCTGCTGAAATGTCCCTTTACCGAAGAGGTCGCCCTCACTACTCTGTATAATAAAAGAGTGAAAACGTCCATACCAGTACCTTATCCCAGCACTCTCATATTGCCATGTTTGTTGTCAAGCTCCCTCATAAAAGATGAAGTCTGACCAGGTACCGTGGCTCCTAACTGTAATCCCAGCACTCTGGGAGGCCAAGGCAGTGGATTGGCCTGGTGGATTGCCTGAGCTCAGGAGTTTTGAGACCTGCCTGAGCAAAAGCAAGACCCCATCTCTGAAAAACAGCCAGCTTTTGTGGTGGGCACCTACAGTTCCAGCCACTCAGGAGGCTGCAGCAAGAGAATCACTTGAGAGACACGAGTTTGAGGTTGCCGTGAACTATGATGCCATGGCACTTAACCCCAGGGTAACTGAGTGAGACTGTCTCAAACACAAATAAATAAAATAAAATCTGAAGTCTTCTATGAAGGTGAGGACTTTGTTTTACTCATTGCTAGTTCTCTGTTACCTACAACAGAAGTAGCACATCTGTGGCAGGTATCTACAGTAAATATTGAATAAATGATGCTTGCTGGTTGTATAACTTTGTGAATATAATTAATCCTTTTTTTCTCAATTTTATCATCTATGGAGATGGAAGTAATAGCAGTGAATTCACAGGATTATTAAATGTTAAATAAGAAAACTCAATAAAGCACCATCCAGATTCACAATAACCCTAAGTAGTTGTGTAGTTGCTACTACTATTGCTATTGTTATGAAGGATACTGTGTTACAGCCATGGTCTTTAATTCAATATATCCAAGGGTTTGTAACATATTAGATAAATTCACTTAGTGGCACTAAGTATTTTTAGTTATACAATCCTGATTAGTGAGAATATAGTACCTCACTTGGGATTTGTATTCTTTGTCTAACATTCCCAAACTGCTTTGGGTTCTCTGAATATTTGGCCCTGGAAAGATGAAAGTCAAACTTCCTGGTATCTGTTCTGTATCTGATACCCCCTTCCTCACCAAGTCACTCTTTACCTCTTTATCAGCATCTGAGCTGAGTGTGGGAGTTAATTCTCCGCCTTCCTTTAATGTGATCGTAAAAGTTGATCTAACAGGCAAGATTTCATACTGTTGAAGTTTCACGTGAAATCAACTGCTGATAGTGAATTTTGTAAGTCAGGAAAGGTTCACTGAAATCCACACCAGTCCACACTATAATCGTAATGGTGGATTATGTGTAACTCGTTAGTGTCTCCAACTGTGCAAAACGCCCAGTTTTCCTACTGGGGAAGTAGCAGTATGGAGAGGGGTATGACAGCAGTGCCAGGCTGGTCAGCTAGCAGCGGGCAGAACTGCAGAGTGACAGGGGCACGAGTTCTGAACTGAACAGCAAAGGGCACTGTTTTGTTCCTTGCTGACTCCACATCCCTGGGAGAGTTGCTTAACCTCTCCAGACGTATTTTCTCCTCAGTCCAGAGGGGCTGGTGATAGTGAACATTCAGTGGGTGGTTATGAGACTTGAATGAGCTAATAATACACCTGAAACACCTAGAACCATGCCTGGGGCACAAGCGCTCAGTAAATGTTGCAGCCACAGCAATTACAGTAAAGAAAAAAATCAAAGGTCAGAATTTTCCTGTCAGACATAGACGGAAGCCTGTTTTGGAAGCACAGTAGTTCTTCCTACCGTGTCTCCCCCAAAATAAGCCCTAGCAGTATTTCTATGCGTTTGTTAAATATAAGCCCTACCTGATAAGACCTAGTGATGGATATGCTGCGTAGCCACACCAAGCATTTTGGCGCCGAGCAGTAAGGAAGACTGGAATACCTTTTACCTGTCACAGCTCCTTTCTCAGAGCCGGTCGCACTTACCCGTGCGGGCGTCAACCACATCACTCCTTTCTCCTAGTCGTTCACGCATGCGCAGGTGCGCATGTGGTAACCGCGGTCCCAGGCATCCTAGTGCGCATGTGCAAACAGATAGGAGAAAGGAGTTCACACACCACTAGCACCAGCCCCACCAACAAGGTCAGCTCCCCCGGTGAGATTCTGGCCATCCTGTGCACACTGAGGCTTCAGGTGGAGACGGAGACATAGAGGCTGGAGGTCTCCACAGTGAAAGTCTCCTTAGTGAAATGAGGAGCAGGACACTCCACTTTCTTACCGTATTGTGTGTCCCCCGGGGGAAGAAGGAAAGCTGTGGCTGCTATTTTACCCAGTTCCAGTCCAGCAAGTCTGTGGGCCTCTCTCACCCCACAGAGACACCAGTAAAGCTGCTGCTCCCCAGCACTGACCAGCAACAGTCTGTGGGCCTCTCTCACCCCACA
>NW_003852478.1:6560653-6576984 GCF_000181295.1 Otolemur garnettii
CTGCTGCTCCCCAGCAGTGACCAGCAACAGTCTGTGGGCCTCTCTCACCCCACAGAGACACCAGTAATCTGCTGCTCCCCAGCACCGGCCAGCAACACTCTGTGGGCCTCTCTCTCCCCACAGAGACACCAGTAAAGCTGATGGTCCCCAGCAGTGACCAGCAACAATCTGTGAGCCTCTTTCACCCCACAGAGACACCAGTAAAGCTGCTGGTCCCCAGCAACGACCAGCAACAGTCTGTGGGCCTCTTTCACCACCACCCCCCACACACAAACGCCAGGAGATAGGGGGAAAGGTTTAGCAAGCAGTCTGCTACTGAGCCCAGAGTGATCATCCCAGCTCCACTGTGCAGATTGGACCCAGTGCTTGCTGGATCCCAAATACAGTAAATAATTCAGCCCTTACACATCAGCCATGCTGGCCTATCTCTGCTTTTCCTAAGTATCTGTACCCCCAAACAAGATGAGTGCAATAAAAAATGGCTATTCTGTTGAGTATAAGAAAAGAATTGTGGAGGACTCCCAGGGCAAGAATCTCACAGCTTTCTGCAAAGAGAAGAAGTTGGATATCAGAATGGTCCAAAAGTGTCAGGCAGAATAGGATAACCTCAGTCTACACGTGGACAGAGGAAATGCTAAGAAGCACAAGTGTGGTTCCGGTCAGCAACCTTTATTTCCTGAGCTGGAAAACATGATCTGTGAATCGATTGCTGACAGGAGAGCAAAGGCTTTGGTTGTGCGCAGGGCTGACATTCAAGTATTTGTCCTTGCAATGGCACCACAGTTCAAAATATCCCCAGAATTCAGAGCATCACAACACTGGCTGGATGCCTTCCTTCAGTGATATGAACTGTCTCTAAGAAAATCAACAACACTGTCTAAGCTGGAAGATGCAGAAGTTATTAAGTGAGCACTTGCATTCAAGTCCTTTGTTGATGGCATCGACTTTTCTAAATACCAACCTTGCAACATGATTGCTATGGATGAAACTGCAGTGTTTATGGGTCAAGGAGCCTAAACAACAATTGAACAGAGGGGTGCCTCCTCAATCTACGTTCCCTCCACTGGTCACAACAGTTCACATGTTACCTGTATTTTGGCCATTAGTCTGGATGGAAAGAAAGCTACACCTCTTATCGTCACTAAGGGCAAGAAAGATAAGATTGAACGTGTTTCAGGCATTTATGTTCTTGAAACAGAAACAGTCTGTTGCACACAAGTAGTTATAAGGAAGTGGCTTGATTTAATGCTGCCACTTGTTTGTGAGGTGGCCAAAGAGGTCTGCTAGTCTGGGATTCAGCCAGCACCCACCATGCTAAAAACATGAAGAACTTCCTTGCAAAGAGAAAAATAGATCAAATGATTCCCACAGGAATGACTGCCTATCTGCAGACTCTAGATATTACAATAAACAAGCCATTCAAAGACCATTTGCATATGGAAATTAACAACTACATTGAAAATAGAATGACAAGAAATCAGCATGGAAACTTTGTAAAGTCTAGCCTGCAAGAGGTCATGATTTGGGTGAAGAATTCATGGAATAAAATCACTGACAGTGTTGTTACCAATGCACTCCGAGCAGGATACATGGATAAGAGCTGCTCATTTAATGAGGCTCTATTGCTCGACATGAAAGGTTGGGGCCAATGGTTCTAAAGGAAATGGTGTCGTAAGAAATTCAGGATGGGGCTCGGCGCCTAAGGCACCAGCCATGTACCCCCAAGGTGGCGGGTTCGAATCCAGCCAGGGCCCACCAAACAACAATGACGGCTGCAACCAGAAAATAGCCAGGCGTTGTGGTGGGCGCATGTGGTCCCAGCTACTTGGGAGGCTGAGGCAGGAGACTTCCTTGAGCCCAGGAGTTGGAGGTTGCTGTGAGCTGTGGTGCCATGGCTACCCAGGGGGACAGCTTGAGGCTCTGTCTCAAAAACAAAAAAGAAATTCAGGATGGAATTCCAGGTCTGGAGAGTTATGATGATGTTCCAGAAGAAGATGACTTAACTGTATTTGAATAAATGTAGATTTTTGTATTATACTTAATAAAAATAAGACATCCCCTGAAAATAAGCCCTAGTGTGTCTTCTTGAGAAAAAATAAATATAAGACAGTGTCTTATTTTCGGGGAAACACGGTACCTCCTTGCATTTAACACTTATAATCACCATCAGCAGCTTTGCTTTCTAATACGAGAAGATCAACAGTAAATCAGGTAGAATTCATACACCCTGTGATACGCACGGAAATGCTGACAACTCCACTCAAGCAATCTCCCCATATATGGCAACTTGATATAAAGAATTTTTGTAAGGAATAAAATAAGGAACTTTACTGTAGATTATTTAGACACTAACAGCTATCAGGAGTTAACGTTTTTTTCATGAAGGTTTTTAAGCAATGACTTCTGTATCAGCACCTTCACTCTCCAATTTAATTATATTGAAATTCTGCAGGGCATTTTAAGATGACAGTTGTTACTTTTACAAGAAGTTCAGATTCTATAAATATTTCCAGACTGATTTATCAAATAGCTGTGCGACTCTTGGGTCAGAAATGAACATTAGAAGTAATATTAAGTTAATTATCTTCACATCTTCAGCAGGACCACACCTGAGCCAATACAGACAGATGAAAATCTATTTTCAGTTTTTGAAAGCACCCAAAGAAAATTTTATAGTATTCCTGAGAGAAACACCACAGCTTCAAACAAATCAAACTGCTATTAGGTTCTATCTACACCTAATCTAAACCCACCGTGCTGTACTGTAAACCTCCTTCATCGTGCTTAGTCCTTTCAGTCAAGTTCAGGAACAGCCGCTCAACATATTTTTAATAATCAGGCCTACCCCAAAACAGCCAAATTAAGGGAGATTTTTTGATAGTAAATAAAATGTAATATTAAAATACAATTTCAATTATCATCACCACATTCTATTTCAAAAGCATTTCAGAATTTATAAAACTTTTTATATCTCATGTGCGATCCTCACCTCCTGAACTAAGCCGTTATCAAGGATCCAATTTAAAGACGCTGAGAAGTACACTCACCCCGCAAAGGCAAAACCGGGGCTCACCCCGAGGTATTTGCTTCCAACCCCAGTCATCTTTCTTCTACCATCCATGCTATGCTGGCATTATGCAAATCATCAAAAAGAGCCAATATGTAGAAAGTCGGTTACTTTCAATTCTCCGTGTTGGTTTTCTTTTCTAATCCTTAACACCTTTTGTTCTCCCTTTCAGTTCATGGCCGGGCCTCACATAGGATAGCATGGAACAGAGTGAAGAGGGTCGGAGATGCACGGTGCCTCTTGAAGTGGGTAAAGCGCTCTCTCTCCTGGAATTTCACAAGCTGTTTGTTCTAAACAGCATCATACTATTTCCCTGGTAGGTCACTGACAGTCACTTTGCTATACGATACTAATTTTACGCTTCAACTTTCTTCTTTAAATGTTTTCCTCTAAGAAGATTTTGCTGAATTTGTAATCATTCTACATATATATCATTCATATAACTAAAAAAGGCAAACAATTAAAGTCTAAGTTGTTTAGAAGTACTTCTCCAATCCAGCCCTTATTTTATGTGGATTGCATCCTTGGGAGAGAGAGAAACTGGGTCTCTTTGTCTACATGTCCTGGAAATGGAGGCGCGGGCACTGTGTACAGTGGGGCGCTGTTTACAGTGGGGTCCTGGAAATGGAGGCGCGGGCACTGTCTACAGTGGGGTCCTGGAAATGGAGGCATGGGCACTGTCTACAGTGGGGTCCTGGAAATGGAGGCATGGGCACTGTCTACAGCAGGGCGCTGTCTACAGTGGGGCGCTGTCTACAGTGTGGCGCTGTGTACAGTGGGGTGCTGTCTACAGTGGGGTGCTGTCTACAGTGGGGCGCTGTGTACAGTGGGGCGCTGTCTACAGTGGGGTGCTGTCTACAGCGGGGCTCTCTACTGCTCTGTGAGCTTTCTCCCTCCATAAGCCTATCTTTCTCTTTCTCAGTAAACTTAGTTCCATGCTTGCCTTTTACAAAAGAGAGAGAGAGAGAGAAAGGGAAATAGCCCCTAGTTATTTTACCACTGATAAAACTGAGACAAAATGAAACCAATTGCCTAACACCTCATTATTAATTAAAAAAAAAAAAAAAAGAAAGAGAAGGAAAGAAAGGGGCAGGTGGGGTGGCTCACACCTATAATCCCAGCACTCTGAGAGGCGGAAGTGAGAGGATCCCTTGAGCTCAGGAGTTAAACCAGCCTGAGCAAGAGCAAGACCCCATCTTCATTAGAAATACAAAAACTAGCCAGGAGTTACTGTGAGCACCTGCAGTCCCAGCTACTGGGGAGGCTGGGGCAAGAGGAGCTCTTGAGCCCAGGAGTTTGAGGTTTCTGGGAGCTATGATGCCACCACACTCTACACTGTACCCAGAGCAACAGAGTGAGACTGTGTCTCATTAAAAAAAAAAAAAAAAGAGGGTTAGAGCTACTGGAAGTGCCAATGGGCAGCTTCTGCGACCTTCAGTAATTCAGTTAATCTTTCTGGTGCTTTATATTCCCTTATAAATATCACCAATGTTATTGCCTTCATTTACTGAGAACTCACTATGTCACAGGCAACAAGACTGTATTAACTTATTGAATAACAACCCTCCAGAATAAATATCATTGACTCTACTCAGTAAAAAAGCTGATTCTTTAAGAGATGGAATAATTTGCCTAAATTACATAGCCAATAAATTACAATTTGAACTAGGTCACTGTGAACGCTAAAACCCATCTATTAACCACAACTCTAACACTTTTCCAGCAAATAAAAGGCTTAAACTAAAATGCCAATTTCTGAGAGTCCTTGAGTCTCTAACAAACTGTATTTATAAGGTTTCCATTATGTCCTGGTTTTCCAAATTCACATGTACAAATTTGATATTTGGCTGAGATTACAAAGGTCAACAAAAGACGAGAGAACGTTCTATGGTGTTTTTCTTTTATTAAAACCCTTTATCTTTTTTCACAAGTCCAGAGATACTAATAAAAAGAATTAACAAAAATAATTCACAAAGGCTTGTAGAATATAAATTATAGTATTTTATACCCTTTTCTCTGTCTTTAAAGTCATGTTTTGCAAAGAGATAAACTTTAATTCATTGCAGCTACTGGCACATAATTTATTTGTTATAATATAAAAATTAAATAAATATATGTCCTATGAAAAGATCTACTATATTAATACAAAATGTAATTAGTTTGTATATTGTCAGTAACTATGCAAAATGTCAACTATATATTAAATGTATGTTATTTTTGATAAACTTATTTATCTTGTGTCCTCAAAAATAAAACTATTTTCCCAAATTGTCATGTTTGAAGAAGACTATAGACCAATGATAGTCCCATAATAATAATATGCCAAACACAGAGTTTCTTAAAGTCTTTCAAGAGACTTCGTCCACGAAAACATGGTCCTTTCAGTTATTTCCTGGCTCTGTATTCACCAGAATTACTCAACTCCGAATGAAATCTTAGACGCTACCTTGGTTTGGCAGATATAAAATGTCAAATGTAGTCTGTTAGAAACTAACCGGAAACATTAATCACCAAATAAAATATAAATAAGACAGCGCTAATTTTTAAAAGGTGGCTGAATCTTGAATCATGGTGTGACTTCACTCAAGTGGAGGCAATGCAATTAGGAGACTGAGGATGAAATGTGAATGCAGCCCATTATCTTGTGAGTAAATGCAGAGAAATTGTTTCTTCATCTCATGCACAGGAAGTTAAGCTTAATCACCAGATTTGCAAGAACAGTCACAGTATTCCAACAGAAATACAATAACAACAACCAAAAAAAAACCCCAAACAAACATTTTCAACCAATTTTAAACAGAGAACAAGCTGAGTCAGGTTTTCACAGCAGGGAATGATGGCTTCCGTGAGTGGCAAGCTTAATGAGTTCCAAAGGTAGTCTTGTTGATTCAGTTATGCACAGAGATGGCAATTCCCATCTTTCCTCTTGACTACTTTCTAAAACAATTACCTCATCTTTAACGAATTTACCCATTAACATTCATCTAAACAGAAGCAAAAGCAACTAAATACAGAACATGTGATGTAGACCTTTGGCACTGGAAAGTGGGCCTCTGTTCACTCTTCTTTAAAACATATAAGCACTTCCTGTAGGCTGGACATTCAGCAAAATAATCCCAGCTGTGAGCACCTTGCCATGCTCTGCCTCACGGAGCCAGACATCTAGCAGGAATCCAGAACTGCACATGCTCTTCAATGTCACGAAAACAGAGACTGAGAGCTCCGGGGAGGGACACCTAACTTGGGCTGGGCGTGGGTGGTTGAGGATCTGACAGCAAGACCTGGAAACCAGCATCATGAGCCTGGGTCCTAAGGAGAGAACTTGAGACTGTTTCAAGGAAATAAAGTATGAATGGGACATGAAGACCTGGTGTGACACTGCCCTAGGCACACATCAAAGCACTGAGGGCCTGGGTAGCCTACGTTAGGGATTGTAGACTCGGACAACCGAAGGGTCTTCAACAACATTCTGACCTGATCACATCTGCATTATCAAGAGATCACTCAGGCCTCACTGTGGAGAACGGATCTATTAATGAATTAGAATAGAAATGGCTATAGAACGTTAAGAACAGAAGAATTTTGGCTTTATCAGAATGTCATATCTTGAGCCCATGAGTAGCAATATGTACCGGCCACCAACACGTTTATTATTTGGGCCAGACACTAGAGGTGTCATAATGTGTTCACAAAGGTGAACACATAAGGCACAGGCCTTCTCTCAGCGAGGTTTCAAAGTCTAATAGAAGAAAATAGACATTAGCAATTATAAAAAATGCAGTATGAGCTGATATAGGAAATAAAGGGTCGTATTTAGGGAAAGAGAAAAGACAGAGGAGGTGGAGAAGAGGAAGGGACAGCATGTAGGACGGCTGAATGGTGGGATGCCAGGACACGGAGGCCCTTCAGTGTGACTGCAGCCGAGAGTGAGCACGTGGGCGTGAAGAGGGGAACAGAAAAGACGGAGATGACGGCTGAAACAGTAAGCAGAGGGCAGATTTTCTAAAACAAAGTCAAAGGTTAAGTCTTTACCCAAATAACAATGGGCAAACACTGAAGGCTTTTTATCAGGGAGGGTTGGGAGCAGATTTACTATTCCTGGTACATCTGAACAAACGTTCTTCCTGGCCAGGGAATAATCCATCCATTTCTCCCTGCTGAAGGTTCTTCTATTGGGTTTGTTCAACAAATCTTTGTGGAGTGTCTATTCAGCATCAGGGACCATTCCTGGGACTGGGGATCCAGCAATGAATAAAACAAACACAAAACCATTCATGTAAAAACAAAAAACAAAAAACAAAAAACAAAAAAAAATGTTCATGTAACCCACATTCCAGGTTCATTTTCTGAACACACACGGAAATTATGAAGAGAAATTCAAATCTTACAGTTTCTTAGAAATCAATTCACCTACCTTTTTTTTTTTTTTTTTTTTTTTTTACAGAGAAGAAAACTGTGACCTTGAAAGACTAAGTACTTTGTTCAAGGTCATAAAGTTTTGGTCAAAAAGCCACTATACCACAATAGCCTCTAGAAAATAAAAACTGCTGCTTTTGACATAGTTTTTGTATCTGTCACAAGTGTTAAAGAATGTTCCCACAATCATCAAATACACTGTTGAAAAAGATAAGCTCAGCTCCATGCCTGTGGTTCTAGCGGCTAAAGCACCAGCCACATACACCTGAACTGGCGGTTTAAATCCAGCCTGAGCTGCCAAACAACAATGACGGCTGCAACCAAAAAATAGCCAGGTGTTGTGGCAGGCGCCTGTGGTCCCAGCTACTTGGGAGGCTGAGGCAGGAGACTTGCTTGAGCCCAGGAGTTGGAGGTTGCTGTGAGCTGTGATGCCATAGCACTCAACCCAAGGCAACAGCTTGAGGCTCTGTCTCAAAAAAAAAAAAAAAAAAGAAAAGAAAAGAAAAGAAAAAGATAAGCTCAATTCAAAAATATTAAATTCAAATATAACATTGGAATGCATTTGGAGAGGAAGCAGAGTGGAAGGGCAAGCCCAGACCTTGAGGCAGCTTGGACTTTAGAAAGTCACTATATCCACCCTCAGTTCCTAGCTGTGCTACATACCTCCATTACTACAGAAAAGTATTTTTAATACTTCATTCAGTAAGAATAAAGCACCATACAAATTTTATTTATATTATTCTAACTGGGTAAAAAGGTGTCATTTCAAAAGCATGAATAAATGTATTGTCTGTTATGAAGTTTTAATTAGCATAACAGTCTTGTCATGAGTTATATACTTTTGGTTTGGTATTCAAAAACTTTAAATGGTCTTGGTGCCTATAGCTCAGTGGTTAGGGCTCCAGCCACATACACTGAGGCAGGCAGGTTTGAACCTGGCTGGGCCTGCTAAACAACAATGACAAGTACAACAGAAAAATAGCTGAGTGTTGTGGCGGGTGCTTGTGGTCCCAGCTACTTGGGAGCCTGGGGCAGGAGAATCGCTTAAGCCCAAGAGTTTGGGGTTGCTATGGGCTGTGACGCCACAGCACTCTACCTAGGGCAACATAGTGAGATTCCATCTCAAAAAAAAAAAAAAATCTTTAAATGTCTTAGAAGAATGTATGTTCCTTCTACACCACTCTATAGATAACAAAAATCTAATGTATGATTAATTCCACATTATAAACTATAAGGAACATCCTTATCAGTATAGAGATCACAACCATGTGTTAAGAAAACAAAACTCCAGGATAAATACAAGATTTATAAATGTTTGGAACTAAAAAAGAACAATCTCTAATGCTTAATCAAAGTTTCCTCTCTATCGAAGGGACACTCTGGGTCCTCACTTCATCCTTCAATGTGATGACTTCATCAGCACAACAATATGCCTGCGAAACCTTAAAGAATAGACTAGAACATAATAACAAACTGCTTGAGCAGCATAGAAAATAAGTGAAATAACTGAGGGTACTTAAATTCCATCTCAGTACAGAGAAACATTTTTAATCCTATTTTCTATCAACTCATTAGTGATAATACTATAAGCAATACAAATTTATTAATAACGTCCTCCTAGGAAATAGTAAAACATAGGAAAGACACATGGATGCCTCCTGCATAACTGGATTAACTCAATAGGGAGCTTTTAAATCACTTACACAATTAGATTACTTAAAAAGCAAACATACATCCCTCTATGCATGTTTTTCTAACTCTAAAGGACATATTTTGAATATATATATTCAAAGAGTTAGAAGGTTTACTAGAAGAGGTTGCTGCTATGAAGCATTCCAAAGGCCAGCACTTGCTCCCCTGGGGAACTCCACTCTAGGCTGAATTGATTACATCTGCTGGCGCTCATTCCAGCCATGGAAAGTTAAGAATTCATGTGTCAAGAAACTCTAAAACAAAGAACTAGTGACAGATTTATGGGGGCACTTGGAAGCACACACCTCTGCCTGCCCTAACCTTCTGCCACTCCACCCCATGAGGAAGGCACATAATCTTACACACAGTGACTCCAGACCTGCCATTCTGGCAGGTGACACCCCTCCATTGCACACATATGCTTCAAAGCCACTAACTCAGGAAAAGGTGATTTGTCAAAAATTATTATAGTCTTGGTTTTATTGTCACTGGTGCTGGTTCAGCTGGAATATGATTTTATGTTGCTCTTATCATTTACCATATGAACTTTCACAGATTTTGTTAGTGTTCTGTAGCATCTCCCTATCTCAGAAATACAGAGCGCTGTCGAAGTTTAAGGAGAGAAGAGAACACTCTGAGAGGAGAAGAGAGGAGGGGCTTACGGGGAGAAAGAGAACTTACTCTGCAGCTGCCCAGCAAGTGCACAATTTTTGCTTGGAGCATGGATGAGGGAGAGTTTCTCATAAAGCTAAAACATTCCATTTAAAGTGTTTTCTATATTATAAGACAAACAATCTTCTCTGCGTACGAATGTCGTGTGACAAACACAGAGAAACTCAACATCCATGAGTGGAGAACGCTGTAACCTTCGATGAGTTCAATAACTTCTATAAACCCCAGTTTTCTCATTTCTAAAACAAAAATAATACTTGCTTTTAGGATTATTGGTGTGCTTAAATTAAGTGTACGTGTAAGGTGCCTCATCCCTTACGAGGTACTCTTTTCTCTCCCACACAAGAAAAGCAAAACCTGTAGGTTATAAAAAATACAGAAAGGGACATGAAATCCTGGGTCACTGCTGTTGCCAAAGAATGTCATTTCGTCATTTCCTCAGATATGAAATGAGAAAAGAAAATGGGAACAGTCCTAGTAAAAAGCAACTCTCACCCAGGGTACAACTTCAGAAAATATTTGATAAACTAATACAAAAAGCAACTCTCGCCCAGGGTACAACTTCAGAAAATATTTGATAAACTAATACAAAAAGCAACTCTCGCCCAGGGTACAACTTCAGAAAATATTTGATAAACTAATACAAAAAGCAACTCTCGCCCAGGGTACAACTTCAGAAAATATTTGATAAACTAATACAAAGTAGACTCTGAACATTCTCAAATGATATCACTATGGGGAAAACATGTCGAGTCATAAGTGAGATGACCATAATTTATCAAATTCAGAAATTCAGAAACAATGAGGGTGACGCCCTCAACCCTGAGGACAAAGTTCCCAACCTGTATGAGTTTACAGTTTCTCAGCAAGAACACTGATTAACGAATATGGAAGACTTACTAGCAACAAATGCTTCCCCTAATTATTTAACTTGTAAAATATTTTTTCCACAATGAAAATAATTGCATTGTTTTTTTCTTCACATGTCCATAACATGTGCTACTTTTTCAAAGTCAAACACCACGTAAAAATGAAAGGAAATACAAAAGTTACCTGAAATTGCACCATCGTGGGATCTTACGATCTGGTGTATCAATAAAGATAGGTTAGGTCATGCTGTCGGAATAATGATTCCAGAGATCTCAGTGGCTACAACAAAGGTGCATTTCCCACACGTGTTTCGGGCTTATGAAGAGTTAGTGGTGGTCCCAATCTGCATCCTCTTCACTCAGGATCCAGGCTGATCCTGGAGTGAAGGGTCCAAAACCCTCCCTGGCCGGTTGTGGCAAAGAGAAAATGGATGTGTCAAACACCACTCTCTTAAAGGACTGCTCCATCCCATTGTTCACTGGCTTCAAAGGTCACATGGCCAGGCCTTGAGGCAGGAAAGGGGTTCCAGGGGTGGTAGGGGGTAAGGAGATGGTCCCCAAAGGAAAAGAAAAAAAGCAAATATATAACCTACAGCCTGAATTTGTGCAAAAGAACTGAATGGTAAGATTACTTAAGGATATACCACATGGCTTACATTATCATATGAATTATTTAATGATATAAAACTCTATAATATAAAATTAATTTTAAAGAGTTCAATTTAGTGGTTTTATTACATTCATAATTTTGTGCAGCCACCACCTCTATCTAATTCCAAAACATTTCTCCCCCAAGAAGAATCCCTTTACTAAGTGGTTCCCAACCTTCCTAATGCCGCGGCCCTTTAATACGGTTCCCGTGGGCTGCGACCCACAGGATGAGACCCGCTGATTTTGCTCACTCAGTCATCTCTCTCCCTCCCCCACCAGTGGGAACTACTAATCGCCATGGACTCAGCTACTCTAGACATTTCATATAGAGAGGATCGTACAGTATGTCAGCTTCCCTCACTGACTTCCTTCATTCTGCACGACCTTTCCAAGGGTTATCCACATTGTGGGAGGTACTAGGACTTCACTCTTTTTTATGGGTGAACAATACTCTGTTGCAAGTTCTGTATATCTCACATTTTGCTTCTCCATTCATTTGTGGATGAACATTTGTTTGTTTCTACCTTTTGGCTACTGTGTTATGACTATAAAGATTTCATCCCGAAGTTTTCATGTGAATGCTTGTTCAGTTCTTTTGTGTATACACACAGGAGTGTTAATCACTGTCCTGTAAATTCTATGATTAAGTTTTTGAGGAAATTCAAAATGTTTTCCACACCAGAAATGAATGAATGAGGGTTCTGGTTTCTCCATACTATAAGCCCATGAAAATGGGCTCAGTATCATTAGTTACCAGGGAAACACAAATTCAAAACATAATGAGATACCAATGCTGTAATCACCCTCAGCCCTCTCCCTTTCTCCCGGCCCTCTCCCGTTCCCCTGCCCTCTCCCTTTCTCCCGGCCCTCTCCCATTCCTCCGCCCTCTACCATTCCTCCGCCCTCTACCATTCCTCCGCCCTCTCTTCTAGCCCCCCAGAGGTGAAGCATGGGAAGTCCCAAGTTTCACAAAACCCCCCCAAGTTCTCAGTGGATGAACAATGGTGGAAATCCACCAAGGCTGTATTAATCTTTGTTACATAATGTAACTATTGCTGTATCCATGACTACCCAAGCTGTAAACTCCCCCCAATCAGCCACATTTTGCTTCTGTAGTATGCTTGCACAAAAATATATAAGGCAACTTGCCCTCTCCTAAGGCGGAACTGTCTCTCAAGACAGTCCTCTGTGCAGATTCAATAAATTTCTGATTGATTGCACTTAAGGGGGGTCTGACTCTATCTTTTCAGGTCATAGGGGGCACAATACCACTTCACACCCACAAGAATGACTAAAATTAAAATGATAGTTACATTCATCTTCTTGGGCTACCATAACAAAATACTACAGATTGGACAGCTAAACCAACAGAAATTTATTTTCTCATCATTCTGGAGACTAAAAGTCTAAGACTAAGGTGTCAGTAAGCCTAGTTTCTCTCAAGGCCTCTCTCCTTGGCTTGCAGATGGCTGCCTTCTACATGTATGCTGCCCTGTGTGGACCACGCATCCGGGGTCTTTTGGTCCAAATTTCCTCTTCTCGTAAGGACACCAGTCAGATTGGATTAGGACCTGCCCTAAAAACCTTATTTTAATTCACCTCTTTAAAGGACCCATCTCCAAATACAGTCACACTCTGAGGTGGAGGACATTAAATTTTCAACATATGAATGGGAGAGGGGACAATTCAGTCCATAGCAATGGATGATACCAAATGTGGCAAGAATGTGGATTAGACAGAACTGGTGAGAGTAAAAGTGTATCCACTTTGAAAAACATTTGGTAATTTCTTTTAACACTAAACATTTACCAACCCATCTCTAATGAAATGAAAGTATAACCCAGAAATCCCAGTGAAAGAAAAGAGAAATACCAGTAAATCTCCCCCAAAACACTTGACCAAGAATGTTCATGACAGTAAAAAGTGGAAAGTCTTGGTTTCCAACAACAGGAAAATTCCTAAACTGCAGTATGTTTGCGCAAAGGAACACGACTGCTCAGTAGTAATGAGGGATACAACCATCCAGCCAAATCTCTAAAACATTATGCTTAGTAACATCAAATGGCATTACATATGATTTCATTTGTGCATTTCACAATTTTACATGTTTTGCTTTAATAAAAAAACTATAAGCATATATATGCCTATTGAATTAATTAACTCACATTAATCTTTATAAAAAGAGATGCAAGAGGATTCAGAGTGAGAAGAAAAGGCAATGTGAATGGAAGCTCAGGTTGCAATGACATGACTCTGTGCAAGGGAGCACCAAGTTAGCCCCACAAAGCTGGAAGAGGCAAGGCACAGGCCCTATCCGAGAGTCTCCAGAAAGAAACAGCCTTGGTCACACTTTGATTTTAAAGCATATAAAACTAATTTTAGACTTCCAACCTCTAAAATACTAAGAGGATAAATTTGTGTTGTCTTAGACAACTATGCTTTTGCTAAATTAGTATAGCAACAATAAGAAACTCAGACACCTGTCATTTGCATCCCAGAAGAAGAAGAGAAAGAAAATAGGACTGAGAAAGTACTGCGAGAAATAACTAAAAACTTCCCAATTCGCAGGAGTCATAAATCTACAGATACAATAAGCTAAGTGAATCTCAAACAGGATAAACCCAAAGAAATTTGCACCAAGGCATGTCACAGTTAAACTTATGAAAACTAAAGACAGAAAATCCTTAAAGCGTAAGAGGGAAATGATACCACATCTGTGAGAGAAAACCTCAACGACAGTGGATTCCTTTTCTGAAATTTGGAGACCAGAAGACAGTAGCACAATTCTCAAATGTTAAAAGAAAAGAACTGCCATCCCAGAATCCTATACACACTGAAAACATCACTTAAGAATGCAGGGAAATGAAAATATTCTCAGAAATGTTGTTGTCAACAGACCTACTGTAAAAGAACTTATATTTATATATATATATATATTTTTTTTTAATTTTTATTTGAAACAGAGTCTCAAGGTGTCATCCTGGGTAGAATGCTGTGGTGTCACAGCTCACAGCAACCTCAAACTCTTGGGTTTAAGTGATTCTCTTGCCTCAAACTCCTAAGTAGCTGGGACTACAGGTGCCTGCCACAATGCCTGGCTATTTTTTTATTGCAGTTGTCATTATTGTTTAGCTGGCCCGAGCTGGGCACAAACCCACCAGCCTGGATGTATGTAGCTGGCGCCCTACCCACTGTGCTACGGGCGCTGTCCTCTAAAAGAATTTACAAATAAGTCTTCAAAAATCAGAAATGAAGAACATAGTAAATAAAAATATCAGCAAATATAAATATAATAAACTTTCCTTCTCTTGAGTTTTCTAAATTGCAAATGATGGAAACAAATTTATAACACAGCCTAATGTGAGTCTAAGTGTATGCAGAGGAAATATTTAAGATAACCATATTATATATGTGGGAGAGTAAAGGGAAGTGATGGGAGGTAAGGTTTCTGCACTTCACTCAAACAGATATAATGACAAAACCAATAGATTGTGGCTTTGTATATGTTACTAGATATAAAAATGTATGTTGTATATAAATGTATAGTACATGTAATGTATACGTAATATATAGCATGTAAATATAATATATGTAATATATAATCAGAAGTTATTACATGCAATATTAATACAACAACTGAAGAAACTACCAAAAAAGATATATTCAAAAACACTGTTAATAATAAATCAATCAAATAGTATTCTAAAATATATGCAAATAACCCACAGAAAGCCTGGATGAAAGAAACAGTGAAATGAAAAACAGAGCAAATAAATAGAAAACAAAAACTACACTGGCATACTCAAGCCCTAATATATCAAAAGTTCTGCTGAGGGGAAATGAACTAAAGATACCAATAAAGTCAGAGACTGGCAGATGGGATGACCCAACCTCATGATCTCTGTAACTAATTCACATCAAATATGATGATATCAACAGGTTTAAAGTAAGAAAGGTACAGAAAACGGGGTACCAATCTCTACTCTGCGGATCCCAGCCACCCCACCACCACCCATTTTATCAGTGGGGCACTGTTATCAGAAGGCAGAAGTAAAAGGGGAAAATTAAAAGGACTGGTAAGAAGAGTAACAATAGATGTTAGGAAAGGAACTACAGCCAGCAGTTTGCTGCATGGACTGGGGTCCGCAGAACGCGGGAGTCAGAAGCCCTCCAATAAAGGCAGCCATCGCTTAACTCCCCAGCAGCTAGACTCTCAGACTTGCTGTTGCCTTTTACTTTCTGGTGAAGATCAGCCTAATTAGGAACTGCAATAAATTACTGCATTTGTCACAAGTTTTTCCATTCTTCCTTTTCCATTTTAGCTAACTTCAGAGGGTTCTGGGCTTTGTTTAAAGAAGCCATAATTTCCATTTAAATTATGAATCCCAAAGCCACTGTGACCCAGAGTTCAGTCTCCTCGCAACACAGAGACCACAAATCATTTTAAAGTTTTCAATATAAAAAAGATGCTGCGGGTTGAATGCACATTCTTGACTAACAAATACCATGACAGAGTAGCAGTGTGCCAGCAATTACAGAACAAGAACTTCCACCTTCAACCTTTCTTTTTTTAATACACCTTTAAGAAAGAAAAATGCTGAAAATTATATCTATTAAACATAATTCTTTATTAAGAAATATAAATTAGGCCAAAAGCAGTGGTTCATGTGTGTAATCCTAGTATTCTGGGAGGCCAAGGCAGAAGGATCTCTTGAGCTCAGGAGTTTGAGACCAGCCTGAATAAGAGTGAAACACTGTCTCTACTAAAAATTAAAAAAAAACCTACCCAGTCATCATAGTGGGCACCAGTAGTCCCTGCTATTGCAGAGACTGAGGCAAGAGGATCACCTGAGAGTTTGAGGTTGCTGTGAGCTATGATGATGCCATGACACTACCCAGGTTGAGAGAATGAAACAAAGAAAGAAGGAAAGAAGGAAGGAAGGAAGGAAGGAAGGAAGGAAGGA
>NW_003852478.1:6578469-6579558 GCF_000181295.1 Otolemur garnettii
GGAGGGAGGGAGGGAGGGAAGGAAGGAAGGAAGGAAGGAAAAAAAGAAATAATGAAGGAAGGAAAGAAAGAAGGAAAGAAGGAAGGAAGGAAAGAAGGAAGAGAAAAGAAAAGAAGAAAGAAGGAAGGAAAGAAAGAAAAGAAAAGAAAGAAATAACTTAAAATGTCTCTAGCACATTGAATTATTTAAATATTTCTTAGTAAACACTTTTATCCCTTCATTTTTATTTTGAGAAAAGAACCCTGCCTTATTTCACCACATCTTTCATAAGCAATTCACTAATTCTGTTTTAGAAACATCTAAGCCCAGATGATCTTTAAAAGAAAAAGAGAAATACAGCAGGCTGTGTGTGGAGTAGAAGGCCTTTCTCCTACCCTACTTGCAATGTTTACTTGAAAAATATAAAAAAATGTCATTTTGGCAGGGAGACTAGGTAGGGAACAGGAGATGCCCACAGCCTGTCCCAACAGCAAGATCATAACACAGCTTATAAGAACGCATTCTCCCAGGTACTACCTCTCCACTAGTGTACAGTTCTCTCCATAGCTCTCCAGTAGAAGGAGAGACCAAAATACAGCATAAGATGTATTTCAGAAAGTGGTAAGTGCTATGGAGGAAAAAATGAAACAGGGAACGGAAATGCAAACTGCTGAGAAAAAGAGGAAAAAATTCACTAAGAAGAAAGGAAATGTAGGGCAAGTGGGACACTGCAGGATGATCTAGATGGAGAAGCCTGTGAGTGGGACCCTGCAGGGATGATCTAGATGGAGGAGCCTGTGAGTGGGACACTGCAGGGATGATCTAGATGGAGGAGCCTGTGAGTGGGACCCTGCAGGATGATCTAGACGGAGGAGCCTGTGAGTGGGACCCTGCAGGATGATCTAGACGGAGGAGCCTGTGAGTGGGACCCTGCAGGATGATCTAGATGGAGGAGCCTGTGAGTGGGACCCTGCAGGGATGATCTAGATGGAGGAGCCTGTGAGTGGACCCTGCAGGATGATCTAGATGGAGGAGCCTGTGAGTGGGACACTGCAGGGATGATCTAGATGGGGGAGCCTGTGAGTGGGACACTGCAGGGATGATCTAGAT
>NW_003852478.1:6581070-6587268 GCF_000181295.1 Otolemur garnettii
TGGGACACTGCAGGGATGATCTAGATGGGGGAGCCTGTGAGTGGGACCCTGCAGGATGATCTAGATGGAGGAGCCTGTGAGTGGGACACTGCAGGATGATCTAGATGGGGGAGCCTGCACCTTCTGTTGGAAGAACAGCAAGGAAGCTCGTGCGGCTGGAAGGTTCAGGAGGGGGGAGAGAAGAAGCGATGTGGTCAGAGGAAAAGCTGAAAGCCAGATGGCTCCGTCCTGCGGGCTTCCATGGCAGGGATTATGAGGAGCAACTAGAGAAGAGGCACTTGACCCAAAAGAACCAGCAGCAACACGGGTGCAGGGTCAGGCCAGAGCCAGGAGCACTGAGCACAGAGGTACTAAATCCAGAACGGCATCCAGTGAAAGTTGCTTAAGAAATTGAAAGTGGTTCAGAAGAGCAGAGCTGGGGCAGAGAATAAAAATCCACTTCAACAGGAGGAGAATCTAAGGAGAGAAAAGGTTCCACTTCCTTCACTTTTTTTTTTTTTTAAGAGGCACATCCTGCTAAGTTGTCTAGGCTGCCAGGTAGTCTTGAACTTCTGGCATCAACGATTCTCCCACCTCAGCTTCCCAAGTTGCTAAAGCATAGGTACACACCACTGTGCCAGGCATTTCTGCCTCTGTCTTGTGGAAAATGACCACATAATCCAGAGACCAATGGATGAGGACTAGAAAGCAATTTTATAATGCATCAAAGTTCTCAATTTCTCATTAGGATTGGCAGTAACTTCAATTGCTATAATTACAAACAGCCTCTTACAAAAAGTATGTAACAATTAATTTGGACTGTCGAAGCTTTTATCATAGCTAGAGAGTTGCTTTTAAAAGACCGTTCCATCACAGGCACATTTGCTGCCCACCACCCAATCTGTTTTGCATTTTAGGACTAACTTTTCGTCCTCATGTCATTTCACTGAAAGTTTCTCCAGAGTGTGGTCAGAGGTACATCGTATATGCTAGAAAACTGTGATTTATTCTGATTTCTCTTTTGCAGAGAAATTAATCAGCACAATTCCCTCAAAATGAGAAAACTACTATTTCCACCAATTATTGCTTCAGACCTTTATTTGCTTAAAATTTTCTCACCACCTATCTCTTCTCTTTTACAATCTGACTTCCAGTTTCACTATTTCGCCAAACCTGCACTAAAACTCTCTTCTTTATTCAGATCTATCTAGAAACATCGTTAACATTTACTTCCATCCTTGGATGGCACCCAAAGCTCATCCTCTATACTATTCATTCATAGTCCAACAAGAAGAAAAAGACACCCATGAAGACAAAACTGGGCAGAGAAAATATGTAGAAATGAACATAGCCTAAGTGAGAGGTAGAGCTGAGTCACTACCGAGGATCAGTTAGGAAGGATTTTTATTTTAAATCCAAGAAGGGCCTTAAAAGTCATTCAGGCAAATGCTCTCATCCTATAATGAAACAATGAGGTCTAGAAAATGTGCCAGAAGATACTGACTGCAAGCAATAAAAGAAAGAACAACTCGATTTGGCTTAAACCATTAGTAAATATATCCTCACCCACAGTGTGAGGTTAGAACACGGCAGCCCCTTGCTGGGTCACCTTCCCCGAGTCAGCATCAACTCCGTGTGAGCAAGACGGCTGAGCAGTTTCAGGAAGCACCGCAGAGTCCTCGGGGTGGGGAGAAGTGTGAGGGGAGAGGGAACGTGTATCTTTTACTCGAGTCTCTTCTTAGAGGCACAGAATCTTGACCATGAAGCCATAAGACTTTCCCCCTTGTCACTTGCCCCTTTCTAGCCCACCACTGACTTGTCTTAGTCGTAGACTAAGCCCAGGGTAGAGTGAGTGCTGGGAGCCAGGGTGGAATGAACTGGCCACGATCACAACGGGAGTTGGTTGTCCAAGAGAGACGTTTGTTCTTGCATTTGTCTCACTGCACTTCTAAGAATCTGCCTCTTTTCCTGCTCTCCAGCGATGGACTCAGCCCCTCTCTCTTTCTTTTGCAGTTATCTCAGATTTCTGTGGAAGCAGCATGGGGTAATGGTAAGCACTTACTTTAGAGTCTGACTGCCCAGGTTCAAATACAGACCCAGCACTGCTTCCAAGTACACGTGGCAGTTTAGTAGGTATTGCATCTAACTTCCTTCTTCATCTACAACAGGGGATGATACTAGAACCTACCTCATGGAGATGCTGTGAGAATTAAGTTAACATACATTAAGTCCTCAGAGTATTACCTTTTACAAAGTGAGTCTTCTGTGTGTGCGTTTTTATTAATAAGGGGCATCTATTCTTTCTGCCTGTCCGGCATCCATTTCTATACCTTTCTATAAGTGTTTCTATTTTCCTCTGATGAATTACCTCTCTGCCATGCCATAATGATCTTAGTCACACGGCATAATCTTAGTGTAAAGAGCTCACAGCCCCACTGGGCACAAGGTAGGCACAAGGGCCAAGACAGGCTAATCTTAACACTTTTCCCTGGAATCTGAATCTCAGTAGAATGACTCAAAGACCAGAACAGATAAAATCAGTCTATATAATGTCGAGACTTTAAAGGGGTTTTCATGAATTCCTCCTTCTTAGATCCACAGAATTGCTTTTTCCTTTCCGAAATCTGATTAATAATTCTCCCTTTGTTTCTCATAACTAATAGCTTTTAATACATTTCCTTTTTGCTAAAATTAGCCAAAATTGATATATGTTGTTTGTGTAATTATTGTGTCGAAAAAAAACAGGACTCCCCAAATTAAATCATGAAGTAAGTTTGTCTAACATCATTTCTTTAAATCTGTTCAACAGTCTAGCTCCTCTCTGGCCCCTGAGCATAGATCACTTAAAGGTTAAGATGGTGGCTCTGAGGTTTAGACATTCTGGACTCATCTTTAGCTCTGCCATCTACTATATTACTTAATGTCTTTTTGCCTCAGTTTCCTTATCTGCAAAATGAGGGAATAACCTCATTATGTTACTGTAAAACTTAAAATGGCTTCCCAAATGTGAACTGCCTGGAGGTGCACGTAGAACATAGTTAAGTCCTGAAAAATGTAAATAGATCAGATGGTCAGATAGTCCAGTGAGTCTGTGTCTCTACTGGCCCAGCACATCAGATAACGACCATTCCTGTTTGCATACCTTCGTTCTTGTCAGCCGTTATCTCTTCTCTATATCTTCAAGACATAATCAATTCGAGCACTACCACTTATGAAAGGCCCACATTGTTCAATGAAGACCACACTTCCCTGATATTTTACTAGTAGGAATGATAATTGGTAAAAGATAAATTGGTCTTGAACTCTGTTGTTGTGCCTGTGTGTAAATCCCCAACAAGAAAAGTGTTCCTTAGAGGCAGGAATGATATTTTATATTCTCTTCTGTCCTTCCCATTACTTAGCTTAGAATAAGACTCAAAGGAAGTCCTTAATAATTAACTCCTGAATTGCCCTTTGAACAGCTAAAAGTATTTCCAATCACAATTACTTCTGGATTTGTATAGCGGCAAGCCCTGAGGTCTGTAGTTTTATTGTAAGTACAAGCATACAAAAAAAGACAAGGTCTAGCTTGAGCCAGAGCAAGATCTCAGCTCTAAAAATAGCCAGGTGTTGTGGTGGGCACCTGTAATTCCAGCTACTTGGGAGGCTGAGACAAGAGAATCACTTGAGCCCAAGAGTTTGAGGTTGCTGTGAGCTATGAGGTCATGGCACTCCACCAAGGGCAACAAAGTAAGATTCTGTCTCCAAAAAATTAAGGAAAAAAAATGTTAAAAAGACAAGGTCTGTAACTTCATTTTCTTCCCATATTGACCCATACACAGTAGGCACCAATGTACATGTTATTAACTATCTACCAAAAAGCTGGAAACTCCAGGAGCTGCAAATTAACTTTTTTTTGTTTGCAGTTTTTGGCCGGAGCTGGGTTTGAACCCGCCACCTCCAGCATATGAGGCCAGCCACAGACGCTGCCCTGGGACCTGCAAATTAATTCTAAATATGATAGAAAATTCTAAATATATCCACTACTATGAAGATTTGAAACTATAATGCTGAAAGATCCTGTTTTATTTAAAAACCCAAAACATGAAGAGAAACAGATACTCTTAATCATTTTCTCTCCTTCTAACACATTGTTTTCAAATAAAAATAATTCTCATAAAAACTGTTGATGCAAGACGAAGGCAACAGGGTGACTCCCGTATCTTTCTAGTGGTGTTTCTGCAGAAATGTTCTTTTATTTTTGAAACTCTATACATCATTTACAGTGCACTATTTTCTTTCTCTGAGTTTTCTAAGCATGTGAAAAAGCATACTCAGACATAAAATCTTCTTCCATGCATGTCCCAGAGCATATCACTTACATATAAAGAGATGAATTTTTTTTCATAGTTATGTGGGTTGCTTTTTAGTCATATAACAAAGTCAACTGGAAAAAAGAATGAGGAAGACTAGACTTAATTCCACGTGAAACCAACTATGAAATGAAGATGCATAAACTGACTCGGGGGAAATGCTTATGTTACATCTTCCATAAAATTCCACACTTTTTGGCTTATTGTCATTTTCATAATGGGTATGGTTATTTTTCTAAATGTACCCACTATTAATTTTCCAACAAGATCAACCCCTCATTGCTCCTTTCTACAAGAACACTCAGTCTAGGAGAAAAGGAAAAGGGAAGAGGGAGAATGAGAAGAGAAGAAACAGCCAGTCCTACTTGGCCTGCGCGAGACAGCCTGGTGCGACCACACTGCGATCCTCTCCCTCCGCCTGGAGTGCAGTCAGCTCTACCATGTCCACCATCACATCGTTGGTGTGGCCTGGAAGCTGGGGCAACACTGAGATGATCCTTTCTACTAAGTTGTCTCCATGATGTCCGACCGCTCCTGTTTAAGTAGACAAGAAAATACAACCTCACAAAACGGGAAGGAAAAGTAAGCTGGATAAATGTTTTTATAATGCCCCTCCCATAACGCAGACCTCGGATTTTGCCATTTGTAACACTACTCATATTCACAATTGCCCCATATTTTCCATGTTTAATGTGCAGTTTTTGCCCAAGTTTTTGAGAGAAAAATGAGGATGTATATTACACATGGGTGGTATAGCTCCAGGGCCACCATGCCCTCCCACCTGGGCCCTGCAAGATGCACAGGGCTCTAGTCTAGGAGGATCTAGAATCTGGTGGGAGTGCACCAGAGCAGCTTCCAGCCAGTGCTGCAAACAGGGGAGGAGGTGATGGAGGGGCCATTGAGGTGGGCCATGGCCAGGAGGGGCAAGGGCTGAGACCCAAGGCCCAGCTGCACAGAGGTGACCAGGAGACCTGTGCAGGCCCCAGGACTCCCCACCAGGCTAAGGGCCTCAGAAGCTCCCATCATACTGGCCACGTACACGAGACCCTCAATGTGGTGGGAGGGAAAGGCTCCCAGGAGAGAGGAAAAGAGCAGCCTTCACAAAGCAAGCAGCTGCAGGAGGGTGGTGCAATCTACACACCTACCAGGGAAGCATTAACCCTCCCCAGAAGTATCTCTCCCAGCTGAGAGCTGGCTACTTTCTCAAGGGGTGTTTTCCTGAAAATTTGGACCAAAAATGTGGGTGTTCTTTATACATGGGAGCACATTATACACAGAAAAATACGGTACCAACCAAGGTGTGTCTCATGGGTTGGACGTGGTGTTCCATGAGGGCAGACTGGGGTTACCACTGTATCCCCAGCACCTAGCACAGTGCCGGTATACAGGAGGCATAAATAGGTATTTGCTCAAATAATAAATTAAATTATCAGCATATAGTCTGTCAGGTAAATAGTGGTCTGTCATAGGATAATAAAATCCTGAAATTTTAAAGTTGAACTTTGTTTTTATTTTATGGATGAAGACACAAAAATCCAGAAGCATTTAGGAACTTGACCCTCCCCTCCACTAGAACCTTATCTTCCTAACAGCAAGGCCCTGTTTACACAGTTCACTCTGCACCCACCATGTCTAGCTCGGTAACTGACAGCTTTGCCAACAATAACCTGCTCTCTACCACCACCTGCTCTACAACCCCACTCATTCTGGGGCCACTCGGAGCAGTGGCCAAGCACTGCCTCTCCATCACCACCACTACCATGATGACAACTACTGTGACGTCCACTGCCTGGTACCCTCAGTGACTCTGGGGGGCCAGCTGCATCCACATCAGCATGGCCCTTGGCCCTAATACTTGCCCCCAGTG
>NW_003852478.1:6588359-6595857 GCF_000181295.1 Otolemur garnettii
ATAATCACTTCTCAGCAATTATTTATTACAGTTTAACATTATAAAATTAACAAAAATAATATAAAACTCATATTCTGGCGAAATAGCCGTATGGCGGCCAAAAACTGTATATTCCCTTCTTGTTCTCCAGCCTGTTCCTGCATTCTTTCCAAAAGTCCGGCCTCGTGGGATGCGACAAATTGTTGAAAAGCAGGACTGTCCCGCCAAAATCGGGAAGTCTGGTCACCCTATTGATTACCCATCCCCCACCCACAGGCCACTGCTGCTGCTACCTACAACAGCAAGCAGGCGTCCTCATGCCACTCAGGAGACCTCATCCCACTTGGAATCCAACTCCCTAGGCCCGGCCATGATCTTCCTCCCCGCTGGAACATACCTTACCCAGTCCTACCTAAATGCTATAATAGAATTCCTCAAGAAGGTAAGAAGGAAGCGGAGCTCTTAAAATTTTAAATGTACTTGGGAAATAGCCGACGTAAGTTTGGGGGATTCACTCTCCCTGCTTTGCCATCATGCGGGCACAATCTCTCAGCATTCTACTGAGAGTACTGTTTTCTTGGTTTCATCTAGGTTTTTGACAGAGTGGCAAAATTTTTTTTTCTTTTTACCTGTTGCTTTGAATCAACCCAGAGAAACTTCCTATTTGTTCCCCTTAAACATTAAATATTCTTTCACATGATTTTATGTGCCTAAAATGTCTCTTCCCATACCAGTCCTCTAGTGAATACCTTCACTTATTTAAAGAACACCTTGGAATTCCATCTGTGGGCAGAGGGATTCTTAACAAATGTAAAGAAAGTGAGAACTTTGGCTCGAAGCCTATAGCTCAGCAGCTAGGGTGCCAGCCACATACACCAGAGCCGGCGGGTTCGAATCCATCCCGGGCCTGCCAAACAAGTATAGTGACAACTACAACCAAAAAACAAAATAGCTGGGCATTGTAGTGGATGCCTAGAGTCCCAGCTACTTGGGAGGCTGAGGCAAGAGGATCTCATAAGCCCAAGAGTTTTAAGTTGCTGTGAGCTGTGATGCCACAGCACTCTATCGAGGGTGACAAAGACGCTGTCTCAAAAAAAAAGGGGGGGAGGACTTTACACAAATCACATAACATTATTACCCCTCACTTTGGCAATTAAAAAAGAATGATGAAACTTGACATCATAGAAAATATTGGCATGATACTATCACACCTGTCCAACTACTTAACATTTATGCATTTAAGCTTTAATTTCCTTATTTTTGAAATGATAGTGAACACTTAACTTACCTATCTTTTAAGACAATCAAATACGGTAATGTGAAAGTGGTTTTTATCAATATAATATTCATATAAACATGAATAGTTAATATCATTATTTCCTTTCCCAAATTTTACTGTGGGCCTTTGTGAATAACTAGTCATATGAATTAAGAATATCAGAAGAATTTTCAATTAAAAATACTAAGTATGCTATGCAGAGACCAGGGTTCAATTCCTCAACGGAGAGCCAAAAAGTGAAAAAACTAAGAAAAAAAGTAACTGCATTAACCTCAATGAATAGCTAGTTGGCTGCAACCTTCAAGCCATTCATTCATCCATTCACTTAAGAAATAATTATTGAACACCTACTATTTTCAAGGCACTTTTCTGAGTGCTGATTAATAAATAAAAAAGAAAACAGAATCCCTCCTGTCAGAGTTCCCATTCAAGTGGGAGAAGACAGGCAATAAATAATCAATTATAAGCCCTTTCAGGATTTCTATGCATTTGTTAAAATATAAGCCCTACCCCAATAATAAGACTTAGTGATGGGCATGGCATAGCCACGCCCTGCATTTTGGGTGGAGCGGTAAGGAAGACTGGAATACCTTTTATCTGCCACAGCTCCTTTCTCCAAGCCCTTGGCACTTGTGTGGGTGCCTGTGGTAACCACAGGTCGCAGGCATCCTATTGCGCTCATGTGAACAGCTAGGGGAAAGGAGTTCACGCATCACTAGCACCAGCCCCACCAATAAGGTCGGCTCCCCCTGTCAGGTTGCAGAAGAAGATGACTTAACTGCATTTGAATAAATGTAGGTTGTTGCATTATGCTTAATAAAAATAAGACATCCCGGGCTGCACCTATGGCTCAAAGAAGTAGGGCGCCGGTCCCATATGCCGGAGGTGGTGGTTCAAACCCAGCCCCCAGCCAAAAAAAAAACTGCAAAAAAAAAAAATCCCCTGAAAATAAGCCCTAGGGTGTCTTTCTGAGAAAAAATAAATATAAGACAGTGTCTTATTTTCAGGGAAACACAGCAGTAATATCAGGCAGGGGCAAAAGCTGACAAAGAACGCAAGGGAAGGTGTTGAGAGTGTCAGAGAAGGTCATGAGGGAAGGCCTCTCCGAGGAGCAGAAAGAAGCAGGGAGAGTCTTGTGGATATCTGCAGGAAGAACATCCCAAAAAGAGCTGCAAAAGAATTTCAAAGGCCCTGAGGCTGGGACATACTTGGCATGTGTGAGGAAGGGCAAAGTAGCCAGAGGACCAGGAAAGTACTATGTGACAAGAGAGAAACAGGCAGATCATATGTGTCCTTGAAAACAATGGCAAGGAACCTGGATTTGTGATGAGAGACCACGGGAGGGCTGTGTATATGCAAAGGACATGTTTTCTTTCTACACTTTGATGGGAACTGGTTTAAGTGGTTGTTTATCCGTGTATCTTTTGTGCTTTTAAAATTATATGTACTAGTTGCAGCTTTGCTGTGTTAAATGCTGCTCTAAAGTTCAGTAAAATTAGTGCAATAATTGAACGCTGGATTTGGTAATATGAAAGGTCACTGGTGACTTTGACAAAGGAAAAACCTGTAAAGTATTGGAAAATCAAAGCCTAATTGAAGTGGAGTCAAGAGAAAATTGGAGATGACTGTAGAGACAGCAAGTATAGACTACTCTTGCAAGTTTGCTAAAAAACAAAGCAAAGGAAAAAAAAATGGAACTGAAGTTAGGGGAGCAAAAGGGGTCAAGAAAGATGTCCCATCCTGTTTTATGTAAATGGTGAAACTTTGGAGAAAAGAAAAAAAATGATGGTCTAGGAAAGGGGGAGGCAGGTATTCAAAAGATGGTTAATCTATTCTAGAAGTGAAAAGGGAGGATTTAGTTAAACAGGAGAAAAAGTTGACATTAGACAGCAGGGCTGGCACAGGTCTCATGGGTACAGATGTAGAAAAGGGGGTAGGTATGGAAGATACAGAATTTTTCTAACAGCTTATTTTTTTTTTGCAGTGATGGTAGAATCAAGAAAGCTTAGGGTGAGTACAGGAAAGAAGATCTGGAGGCTTGAGGAGAGAGAAAATATGAATGATTGCCACCGTGGGGCAACTTTGTCTTTCTAGTGCACTTCTTTTCTAAATCATTCTTTGTTGCTTTATATCGTAATATTATAAAAGGCAGAACTTATGCTCACCTCACTTATTTTGTGTTTACAAAGGAATCTTGTGCCAGAAATAGATACCACAGTCATAAAGGAGCTAGTGCCGTGATACTAAGCAGTAGACATTATGGTTTGTCCAACTGAAGTCTTGGGGGAGAACACAAAATTATGTGAAATTTTGATTAATTATGAGATAATGGGTTACACTTTGGGCATAAAGAAATAGAAGTATAAGCAGTATATATCATCCATTAAAAAACTCAACAAGTATATAGTCATCAGGTGTTATCTTTTTAATTCTCTAAGAGATTATGGTGCTGCAGTTATTATTTATATTTAAATTACAGACTAGACACGTGGTTTTTCAAATCATGTAACTGGGCTCACACATCAGTACTACTATTTAGCTTATATTCTATTTCATGATCTGAAAATTAACCTTACTATGGTCAAAAACGCAAATATACCTATTGTGGTTTTTTATAGCTTCATTCAACATTTTTCTTTTCTGACCTATGTAAGGGAATAATTACCAGTGTCAGTTTCTTGATTATTCTCTCTAGACTCAGACAGCGATTCTCTTGCCTCAGCCTCCCAAGTAGCTGGGACTACAGGTGCCCGTCACAGTGCCCGGCTATGTTTTTGTTGTTGTTTCCATTATTGTTTAGCAGGTCTGGGCTGGGTTTGAACCCGCCAGTCCTGGTGTATGTGGCTGGCACCCTAACCACTGAACTATAGGCGCCAAGCCCAACCTCACATTTTTTTTTTTTTTTTGAGACACAGTCTCAAGTTGTCACCCTCGGTAGAGTGCCGTGGCATTATAGCTCACAACAACCTCAAACTCCTGGGCCCAAGATATTCTCTTGCCTCAGCCTCCCAAGTAACTGGGACTACAGGAGCCTGCCACAACACCTGGCTATTTTTTGGCCCCAACTAGATTCAAACCTGCCAGCTCTGGTGTATGTGGCTGGCACCCTAGCCCCCTGAGCTACAGGCGCCAAGCCCCAACCTCACTTTTTAACATTAATTTCAAGAAACCTAAACCTCAAGTAATTTGATATTAGTTATGATAATTTCATGTTATGTTATGCTGTAGTTTTTCTTCCACTGGGTCATTTGCTAACCCATCTCCAACAAATCAGAGTCCTCTTACAGACTCTTACTGACACCCACAAATTACTAAAAAGCTTCCCAAATGGACAGCTTTCCTCAAGATCAGCTGTTATTCCCTTTTTTCCAATATCTTGAGCTAGATGAAGTTGTTCAATAAGGCAATAAACACTGATGACATTTTTACCCATTACAGCGTTTAACAAATTGTATTGTAATTGCTAGTTCATTTGTCTGCGTTTCCCCTCTAGACTATAAACTCTGTGAGATAAGAACTGTGTCTCTCTAGTTCATCTTTGTATCCTCAACCTGACATATAGGAGGAGGCAAATAAAATACATGCTGAATCAATGAAAAATTCCCCACAACCTAGACAATGGTTACGTTGAACTTCACGGCAATGCCCCTTACCTGTGAGATCCAGAGTTCTGTCCACAAAGACCACTGATGCCCTGCCCGCTGCAGTTTTTTTCCTGTTCTTGGCAGGGACATAATTGGCCAGATCTGCAGCGATGACCCGACTTAGGGAACCCACCGCAAAACATTCCTCTCGTACTCCTAAATGCTCACACAGAGAACTGAGGCCTGACACCAGACATCTGATCTGCAGTAGCAGCTCTGGGGTCAGAGCAGCGGCATCCACCTCACCCAAGCTTGCCAGTCTCCTCTTGTCTGGTCGGACACTATTCAGGAGATGTACATCCTGAGGTAGAAGTGGGAAAAGGGACGCAAAGGCTGGAGTCAATGCCAGGTGGGGAGCAACAGGGGCGAGCAACAGCGGGACGTGTAGCACTTCGGCTGTGTAGTTCATGTTGCCCATCCACTCACAGAGCTTCTCCTCCAGCTGCTGGAACACCGGCTGCTGCCCCTCCAGCTCTGCTGCTGCCGCTGCGGGCACATGATTAGCGGTGAGGTGGACAGCGTGGCTCACCGCCGTGACCACCACACAGTACTGGAAGTGACTGCGGCGGATGATGTCTCGCAGAGTCTCCACGGTCCGGCCTTTCAGCAGGCAGCTCAACACAAACACCGCCTTGGGCTGCTCGGTCCCTCCACCACGTGCGTCGGGCTCGAACTCCCGCAGGTGACACGCAGGAACCCCCACCGCCTCCAGGAGCCGCGGGGATCCGCAGCCCCAGTGCAGGCTCTCCGCGCAGGCGGCATCCAGGTAGACCACAGACCGTTTCACTTTGGCCAGCACCTGCTCCCAGCTTTGCTGGGTAAAGGACAGCACGCCTGGGGCGTTCATGCTTGGCGATTCGCAGACTCACGGGAATCGGATCTAAGTATTTCTCTCAAAACTCACCGATCCCGGAAATTGTGCTTCCAGGGACTTTGACAGTCAACACAGTACACGTGGACCTGCCTGAGACTTGCCCGGAGTCGGCGCGCGGTGATGACGTGTGAGCTGTGCTTGGCTAGTGAGGAGAGACGCTCTAGGCTGCGGGAGTGGGCGGGGTTACCCGGTGGGCGGGGTTCCCTGGCGGACTTCCGCCAAAGTTCGGGGGGGGGAAACGAGGAGCGGCTACTTAGGGAAGAGCTAAAGTGCGTTCTTTTCCATCCTGTCTGCTCCCATTACCTCTCCATGCTCCCTGAGAAGTCTCAAAACCGAAATTTGATGTCCTCTCGAATATGCACGTATCGATCTGAAAGTACGACATTTTCCTAAACTCAGAACAGCCAGAAAAGATAATAAAAACAAATTGCTTCACATACGTTATTGCACACAAGCCTCCTAACCTACTGATCTAATTCTTCACTTTCTCCATCCTTCCTGCCTTACCTCATCGTCTACAAGACAGCCCGAGGAGCCCTTCTAATGCAGCCGGTCCGGGGGCAGTGAAGGGAGAGAAGCCCCCGAACTCGCCAAGTGGGTTCTTGGCTTCAGGCTGGAAAATTCTAAAGCGAGCCAACCAGCGACAGAAATATTGAAAGACAGTCAACAGATCCTACTCCACAAACAGAGTAGGGGTCCTTTCCCCAGCAGGACAGGGGTCCCCTTAGGGGCAATGGTAAATTTTTATATGTTAAAAAACCCTGTTAGAGAACAGCTGTCAGTGACCAGCATCGACTTGAGATCAGGCCATAAAGATTAATCAGAAACTGGTGTAGCAGAAAGGTAAGCACAGTTTGTAAGGCATCTGGCTTAGTGGTTCACCTACTCTTGGCCGTTGCAGCCGTTGACTGGATTATGACTTCCTTGTTCAGGTGGTCACGGTCTGGTATCAGCCCAGGGGCTGCAGTTGGGCTCTCTCGGCCTTCCTTTCCCGCTTTATCCCTACGATTCTTCCTCTCAGTCCTTGCTGTCACACAAGCCAAACTCACCTGGACAGTCCCAGTTATCCCCCATCATTTCCTGGCTTTCTATTTCTTCCTCCTCCAATTCAGATTGTCCGCCCCCTAATAAATTAAGCTTCTCCTGCTTAAAAGCTTCTCCTGACCTAGTTGTCTACAGGACACATCCAATCTCTTTAAAAGGCATCAGAATCCTTCATGATTTCTCAATTTCTCTCCAGCTACTCCCAATTTCTCTGAAGAGAAACTGCACTTTCATGATGAAGTCAACAGACTGAACCCAGAATGTTTCATGTGTTCAGTTTGTTCACCCAATAATTATTAAGCAGTTACTAAGTATAATCGCTGTGCTAAGCTCCAAAGATGTAAAATGGTTAATAAAATGCATTATCTGATATTCAAAGACTTTATGCCTGGTAAACTCTTACTCATTAAAAAAAAAATCATTCCAAAGTTATATCCTTGTGAAAGTTTTCCCAATTCCTCCCACCCTAACTCTTGCCTCTTACCGTAATTCACAGTACTCAATTGATACATTTGCTAAGTACTTCTATATTATGGGTAAGGTAATTTTTTTTTTTTTTTTTTTTTGTTTTGGGCTGGGGCTGGGTTTGAACCCACCACCTCCAGCATATGGGGCCAGTGCCCTACCCTTTTGAGCCACAGGCACTACCCCATGGGTGAGGTAAGTTGGGTTTTTTTT
>NW_003852478.1:6595903-6604850 GCF_000181295.1 Otolemur garnettii
CCAACTCCTGGGCTCAAGCGAGTCTCCTGCCTCAGCCTCCCAAGTAGCTGGGACTACAGGTGCCCGCCACAACACCTGGCCAGTTTTTGGTTGCAGCCATCATTGTTGTTTGGCGGGCCCAGGCTGGGGATTCGAATCCGCCACCTTAGGTGTATGTGGCTGGCGCCTTAGCAGCTTGAGCCACAGGCGCCGAGCTGGTGAGGTAGATTTTAACACCTATTTTCTTTAACATATCTAAACATATCTGTTTTACTAAATTATTCACTATATGTTTGGTATCCCCAACACCTAGAACATAAGTGCTGAATAAATGTCAGATGAATGTTTGATTAATATCCATATAATAAATAATATATTCAACCAATTTTTAATAATCATGTACAATATTCTAGAGGCTGCTTTGGACATGAGGACATAAGAAAAAATAAGCCACAGCCCTGACCTTAAAATAATTATAATGAGGGCAGCGCCTGTGGCTCAAAAGGGTAGGGCACCGGCCCCATATGATGGAGGTGGTAGGCTCAAACCCAGCCCTGGCCAAAATAATAATAATAATGATGATGATGATGATGATGAAATAAAAGTACCCACATATGCAAAACAAACAAGTGCAAATCAGGTTTAAATCCAGTATTACAGAAGCAATGAATTTTTTTAAAAAATGCATAGGAGTTATTAAAAAGGAAAAATAAATTCTGACTGAATGAAGGAAGAAGGGAAGTGGTCAGAAAAACTTTCATATAGGATATGAGTTTTGAGTTGCCTTCAAAGAAAACCAGGTGTTCACCAGGTGGACAGGATGGGGAGGAGGATCCTTAGCAGTCCAGAGAATGCAGCAAGAACAAAGGCATAGAGGCATAAGCCAGCACAACATGTACTCGGGAACTGCAAATGGTTTACTAGGAGCAAGAAACTATAAAAGAAAGGAATGGACAGATGAAGGACAGTATTATTTTCCAAGCCCAAAGAGCAGCAGCCGATTGGGAACTATTAAAGTATTTTTGGTAGTAGAAATAATTTGTTCACATCTGGGTTTTAGAAAAGACGATTCCAGTAGAGATGTGGAAATAATTTGAAATGGAGCAAGATTTGGGGCAGAGAGAGCAGTTAGAAAATAGCACCAGCAACTATTCTGGGGAGAACAGATAAAGACAACAATAAAGGAGATGGACATTGTGGGGTGGAAAAAGAGATGTCAAGAAGATAGTGCCAAAGGGTTTGGTAATTAGCTTAGCAGAGTGAGTAAGGCAGAAAAAGGGTTTCAGGTTAATGTGCTGGCTTTCTGTTTGAATGACAGGCAAATGGCAGTCACTGACATTTGTAAAACCAGAAAAGAAGCAAATTGGGTAATAAGTTCAGTCAAGATATGTTTTTGTGGCTCAGCACCTGTGGCTCAAGTGGCTAAGACACCAACCACATACACCTAAGGTGGCAGGTTCGAATCCAACCCAGGCCCACCAAAAAACAACAATGATGGCTGCAACCAAAAAATAGCCAGGTGTTGTGGTGGGTGCCTGTGGTTCCCAGCTACTTGGGAGGCTGAGGCAGGAGACTCGCTTGAGCCCAGGAGTTGGAGGTTGCTGTGAGCTGTGATGCCACAGCACTCTACCCAGGGGATAGCTTGAGGCCCTATCTCAAAAAAAAAAAAAAAAGGTATGGTTTTGCTTGTTTAATTGTGGTAAACTACACACAGAAAATTTACCACCTTAACCACTGTAAAATTCACGACCAGTGGCATTAAGTACATTCAAATTATTGTATAACCAATGTACAAAACTTTTCACTTCAAAACTCAAACTTTGAGCCCAGAGAAACTCTAACTCCCGGTTTCTTCTCCCCTTTCCCCATACCCTGGAAACCTCCATTCTACCTTGCATGAGGCGACTATTCTAGATACCTCATGTAAGTGGAATCATTCCATATGTGCTTTGTTGTGATGTACTTATTACACTTAGCATAATGTCTTTGGGTTCATCAGTACTGTAACATGTGTCAGAATTTTCTTTCTTTCTTAAAGCTGAATACTATTCCATGGTATCTTTACACTATCCTTGTTTATCCATTCATCCGTTGATGGACATTTGTATTGCTTCCACTTTTTAGCTATCGTAATTGATACTGCTGTAACCATGGGTGTATGAATACATCTTTGAGATCATGTTTTTGGTTTTTTTTGTATATGTGCCCAGTGGAGAATTATTGGACACACAATAATTCTACTTTTAACTTCTTAAGGGACCTTTTCAATACCAGCTGCACGGTTTTATGATCCTGCCAACAATGCACAAGTGTTCCAATTTCCCCACATCCTTGCCAACACTCAATATTTGGGGAGGATTTTTAAAACTTCAGAATATTACAGGAGTAAACACATTTTGGTTACACAATTAGCTTTTGTACATTTTAAACCAAAGTTTTAAGTGTGCCCTTCACTCTTTTCTGGGTTTTTTGATACTAGCCATTCTAATAGGTCTAGGGACATTTTGTTTTGTTTTGTTTTATGGCAGAGTCTCACTTAGTTGCCCTCAGTAGAATGCCATGGCATCATAGCTCACAGCAATCTCAAACTCTTGAGCTCAAGTCATACTCTTGCCTCAGCCTCCCTGGTAGCTGGGACTACAGTCACCTGCCACAATGCCTGGCTATTTTTAGACATGGTGTCTCACTCTTGCTCAGGCTGGTCTCAAACTCCTGAGCTCAAGCCATCCACCTGCCTTGGCCTCCCAGAGTCTAGGATTACAGGCATGAGCCACCACATGGGCATTTTGTTTTGAAATACTTGAGGGACATTCAGGTAGAAATGGCTAGTAACTGGTTAGTTGTCTAATTTGAGAATAGAGGAAAGAAGTTGGATAATCTGAGAATCATTAGTAAATAGATGTGCTTCAGATACCTTGTAAAGAGCTTAAAGAAGAAAGAAAACAATGGGATGATGGAGAGAACTGTGAGCCATATTTCTGGCTGGGCAGAAGTGAAGCCAAGGAGCGAAGTCATGGAGGAAAGCAAGTTTCAAGAACCAAAAAGAAGAGAGTGAACAGTGCCAAGTTTCAGAAAAGGGAGTGAGGTGGAATCTGAAGAGGCTCTGGACTGTAGAATGAGTCTATGGATGGGGAAATGAGCTTCTAGGAACTATCTCTATAAAGTTGGAGAAAAGAGTGTTGATCTCTATAAAGTTGAGAGAAAAGAGATAAGGAAGTTAGAAGACTACGAAGGCTCTGATGCAGGGCATAGTCCTCAGAGTGGAGTGAAGGAAGATTATTGATTAGTTAGACTCCAGAAAGTCAAAAAACATGAGACAAGCAGGACGTGTGAGTTACATCATGATGCCAGTGGAGGAGGATGGGAAGACTGGGGGCCAGACTTCCACGCCATCTGTGGAGGTGGTGAACTCGGGTGGTATGAACTGAAAGGGGGGTTTTCACACAAAGTGAAACCAAAGTGGTCTGGTCGTGGCCCACAAGCACTGGGGAAATGACAACACTGTCTCCAGGCTGCACAGTACAGGAGGGAGCAGGATGGTGGTGGGTGTCCAGCAGGAAGGAGGAGGAGCACTGTCCGCAGAGGGAGATCAGATTCCAGTTTCAGTGGATATGTGGAGACATCCTTCTCCTAAAATATTGAAACTAATGGGCACACACATAACATGAAACAGAGGAGGGACTAGTGTGAAAGGCAGAGTTGAGGATCAGGTCTCCAAGTTCTGGGAGGGAATATGCACAGAGCGTGTCTCAGCCCAGGCTGATGGGCAGGGTGACACAAACAGTTCTGGAAGCTGGTGAGTCTGAGATCAGCATACTAGCATCGTCTGCTTCTCGTAAGGGCTCTTTTTCAGAGTCACAGGCGCCGGCCTATCTTCGTGCTGTGCCTTCACATGGCAGAGAGCAGAGAGAGAAAGCTCGCTCTCCTGTCTCTACTCATAAGGGCACTCATTCCTTTCCCACTGGGGAGGACTTAATTACCACTCAAAGGCCCATCTCCAAACACTGTTGCATTAGGTTTTAATAAATTTGGGAGGAAGGGAAAACAAACATGCAGTCCACAGCAGAGATGTGAGGAAAAGACCTGAAAAACATCGACCAAAGGTGACTACAAAAGAGGTGATAGGAACTGAGCAAGGAGCCTACATAATCCCATGTAATTAATGGACTGCCAGACCATGAAGGAGCTCGTAGGCCACGTGGTAGGAAGTTTGGACTTAATCTCGCGTGTAAGAGGAAGCCGTTGAAGGGTTTGGTGTATGTGAATTGCAGTGTGTCAGTGCAGATCAAAGAGTTAAAAGATCTTGCTGATGGATTTGCATAGTTGTGAGAAGAGCAGATGAGGGAAAGGGAAGAACCAAAGATGATTCTTTGTATTTTGGCTAAAACAAGTTGGATGGTAGGTATTGATGGAGAAGGCTTTGGCAGTGTGGGTGTGGGACAAGAAAGGTTTGGGATGGGAATTCACAAGTTCTGCTTCGGGCATATGTTTGAAATGCCTATTAACTATCAGAGAGGCTTCAGGTGAAGCGTCAGAGTGGTAAACTGAGTGTCTGAGTTTAAGGAGAAGGTAAGACTGTGGGTAGAGGTGGCTCACGCTCGTAATACCAGAATTTCAGGAGGCCAAAGCAGGAAGATCACTTTAGCTGAGGAAGTCAAGACCAACGTAGACAACATAGTGAGATCCTTTCTCTAGAAAAAATTTAAAATTTAGTTGGGCATGGTTGTCTGTGCTTATAGTTCCAGCTACTCAGGAAGGTGGGGCAAGAGGATAACTTGGGCCCAGTGAGGTTGCTGTGAGCTATGATGATACTACCATACTCTAGCCCAGGTGATAGGCAAAGACCCCATCTCAACAAACAAACAAACAAAACAAAACCCGAAATGAAGACTACAGATAGAAATGTGGGAGTCACTGCCTCCCCAGTGATATAGGTGGTATTATAAGTCATGTACCTGGATGTAATGACCATGGGAGACAAGATAGACAAGAAAAGATAGGAGAACTCAGGCAAAAGCCTTTTCTTGCTTTCAGATGTTAGGGCAGAGTAAAATGAATTCCTGCTAAAATGACCTGCTAAAGAGCATCACGTCTGTCCTGTTAAAATGTGATCTCTGCTCAAAACAGTCAGCTTTTATTTCCCATTTTGCACAAAATCAAGCACATCTCCCTTCACCTCTTCTCTAGGTCCTCCATATGCACAGCCAGCACTTGAAGATTTACTGAGCACTTTCCTGGTGCTTGACATTATGAGCAAGGATCAGGTGGACACAGCAGTAAAAAGATCGTGTTCTCGCCCTTAAGGAGTGCACTGAGCACTAGAAATATCAAATCGATTGTTAAAGGATGTCAGTACACAGAGACTAGTGGAGGTTTGCTTTGTCCCTAAAGAACCTAGAGAGGAAGGGAAGCTCTACAGTTGTTCTGGGTGTTCAAAGGAGAAAAGGATTCTCTGATCGTGGAAACACTGGCGTGCCTCTAATTTGTCAAATGCTTTGATATTTGAAACTTCATGTTAGCTTTGTTATCCTTCCAAAAAGTGGCTATAAAATGCTATTTTGATATATCAATTTACTTCTGAGAAAACTGCAGAACATTAAGATTTCTCTCAAGTTCACAGCAAATAGCACAGTTGGGCCTAAATGCCCTACCTGTGCTGAGTGTATTTGCCAGCACTTACTGGGCACTAAGCGAGGCACTGTCATTTGATCTCTGGCTCCTGTCATCATTTTAATCATCTACATCTATTAACTACTCTCAGCACTTCTTAAAGATACATACATTAAACCAGACTATAATGATCATTATTTTATTTGTTCCCCAAGAACAGCCCACAAAATCCCCAATAAAATGGAAAAAAATATAATCAGAACATATGGATTACTATTTCGTAAGGTGATAGTGTAAGAAGTGGGAGGAGGAATATACCATATGGGTCAAACTACTTATATTTGATGTCTTCCCTGGTGAGTAGGAAGAGAAAGACACCTTTATTTAAGGAAGGAACTCGGTTTGGAAGCAAAGAAGAGGCCTTTTCAGAGTGGTTATTAGTGATTTATGGGCTTCCCTGCTTGTGGAAACCTTCATTTTAGTAGCAGTGTAGCTCAAATGCTATAAAGGCAATTCTAACGCATCAAGTATTACCCAATTCTTCAGTTCAGATGAAGCAATGCTCTGAAAGGCAGCTAAAAAGAGAGGCCCCTTAGCATAAGGCAGCTGTTTTTCCCACAAAGCATCAAAGTTCATTATAGACTCATGAATGATAAGTAGAAAGATAAATGGGAGCATGAGATTGCCTTATGATACTCCTAAACAGTGCACAAAACCTTCACTCTACTAGTTTCAACAAAGATCAAGATTTACGCAGTGTTAGACGCCATACTGGGAACGGGAGTGACCATAAATGAGATGGGAGTCTGAAGAAAACAGATATGTACTAAAATAATTACCATGCAATGTGAAAGACGAATGCCAGAGCAACAGAAGGCCTAGAAGAGAGTGATCGGGTTTGTTTTACCCATTCCCTAACACCTCCCTAACACGTCATCTTCCTTCTCTCCCTCATTCATTGCACCCCAGGCACATTTTGGGTTACTTGTGTATGCCACATATGCTTCTGCCTCAGGGCCCATATACTTCCTATTGGAATAGTCTATTCACCCATAACTCCACTGGGCTTCCTCTCTCCCATTCAGATCCCTACTTCTACATCCCCTCATGTCCTCAGCTTTCCCGACTACTTGACTGGAAGGTGCACCCTATCACACTTCATCACTCCACTCTGGGGCCCTTTATATTGCTCACTCTTTTCATAATTCTTACCAGCATGACATATTATACATTTATATGATTATTGTCTGACGCATTAGAATCTAAGCTCCATGAGAGGAAGGACTTTGTTTTAATCATTGGTGATTAAAACATAGCCTGGAAGAGCTCATGGCACTTGATACACCCTTTATAAATACAGTAGATCCTCTGAAAGTTGACCACCCAAGGGACTGCGACAAACTGGTCAACATGCAGACGTGGTCAACGTAAGGAACTAGGCCTGCTGTACTGGTACCTACCTGTGGTGCAAGTCTGTTCTATGAAAATTAGGTCAACTTAAGGAGGTGGCCAATCTGGAGAGGTGGTCAACTATGGAGATTCAAACTGTATTTTAAAATTAAATAAATAGGAAGAGATAAATTTCACCAAGGTGATTATGCCTCAACAGTGTTCAGAAAATTCCAAGGGATCCATCTAAACAGATAAGGGAGCTGGGAATAGCAGAGGTGTGTTCAAGGTGAGGGCATTAGAACCACCTGCTTTGTTTAAGCAATGGGAAATGGCTGGTGCGGTGAGGGGTAAACACTTAATTTGTGATTCTACTATAGCACATTTACCTTCCTTTGGAGGAGAGTTGTTTACCATCTTTCTGTCTTTCTCAAGATATTAAGAGCTTTTTAAGGACTGGGACTATGTTTCATTCATGTCTTCATTTTCCAAGTTCTTAAACCGAGCAAATATACAATACTTATCAAATAAATAAATAGATTTGTAAAATCAAAACTGACTTCTGTCAATTGAAAAGTGGGTGTCCCATTTGACAGTTTACAACTGAAGGGAACTTTAGAGATCATTTAACTCAGCTTCTGCATTTTAAAGATGAGAAAACTGAATCATAGAGGTTGATTGCCTGAGGTTACGCAACCTGTAAGGTACAATTAAGCACTGGGTCTCCTTCTTAAAGTTGATCACGTCATCTTTTCCTCAGAAGGTCTGCTCTCAAAAGTGGCTTGAAAATTCGGTTTACCTGTTAAAATAAAAACTTCCTATATTTTATGATCTTGGATAAATATCGGACAAATCGCCAAGAAGTCGTAAGGATCTTCACTGTAGTTATCTTTGGTCAAAGTCACAAGTTATGAAGCACTTAAAAACTGCTAATAGTTTCATATTCCGTATACTAAACTGGAAAATATCTTTTAAGACATTTTTTTTAAAGCAAATTGCAGGATGATACTGTACCCTTTAAGGCTCCTCAACCTAAGGTTCTTCCACCGGAGACAAAACACGTGAATTAAATGTATAGGAAATTCCAGAACGATGCTCCCCAAATGCATTTCTAACATTGGCCAATGTTAAAAGTAACAAATGCTGCCTCTGGAGAGGAAGTGGATGAGGCGGTCTTTGACTGCGACTGTAATGGAGGCTTTTTTTTTTTTAAACAAAGAAAATGCATTATTCATATATTAGTTCTGGTTTTGTTGGCTGTTAAAATTAATTTTTCAAGCAGTTGAGCACGGATTGTGATTTCTTCTCTATTCAATGAGAAACAAAAGGACCGACAGGTAATGATTCTGCATCAACGCAAATACAAGATGTGAAGAATGTAACAAGGCCTTTCGAAAGATTAAAAAAATTAAGTAAAAAGTCGATGAGAAAAACCATCCAGGGTTGAAGGGAACAATGGTGCACTCGCCATACGGGTTTTAGAGGCACGGGTGGGGGAGGGGAGCCCCAGCCGACGCGGGACTCCACGGGAGAAAGTCCGGCTGAATGGCAAGCGGGCTCCTAGGGCGGGGCCAACCGCACCGCGCGTGCGCAACCAGGCCCAGGTGGCCGCCGGCGCGGAAGCGAAGCCACCTAGAGACGCAGCGCCGCTTGAGTGGCTCTGCGCGTGCGCAGGCGGATCCGCACAGGAGTCTTCATCTTTGCCGCCGCCACCTTCCCGGGATTTGAGTCTCGTGCTTTCTTCGTTCGCTCGCCGGCGGGTTCGCGCCTTCTCGCGCCCTGGGGCAGCGAGGCTGGGGAAGGGGTTGGAGGGGGCTGTTGATCGCCGCCTTTAAGTTGTGCTCGGGGCGGCCATGTCGGCCGGCGAGGTCGAGCGCCTAGTGTCGGAGCTGAGCGGCGGGACCGGAGGGGATGAGGAGGAAGAGTGGCTCTATGGCGGTACGGAACTTCCTGTCCCTGTCTCTCTCTC
>NW_003852478.1:6605063-6608602 GCF_000181295.1 Otolemur garnettii
CTGCGCCCTCCCCGCCGGGGCCCCTCGGCCGCCTCGCCTGCGCGCTCTTTGCCCTTGAGTATCGGTCCAGCGGTGTGTTTGGTGTGTCTTCCAGCCCTGTGGCCGTAGGTGCCCTCCCTGCCCCTTTCAGAAACAGTCATTCTGTTATAATAGCTGAATAAAGTTACTGCTGTAAAACTAACGTCTTGTTTCTTGATGGTCAGTTTGTATGGAATGCACCTGCAAGGGTACCTCCTTGTCTGAAAGTCGTGCTTTAAAAATAATTAATTAAGAGAGAGAGAGAAAGAGCTGGAATACATTATGGCCCATAAAGAGAACCCTGAATGTCTCCTGTAATAAGGTGAAGTTTTACTTTTCTAAGAGACTGCTCTTTAACCCACATCGTAGAAGTATCTCGTGACTTTTAGGGTTAGAGTTTTCAGTGTCATCCCATGCATTTCTTTTTTATCAAAAAAAATTTAATGCATCGTGAACTGCCTTCGTGCAGGGAGTTCGTTTGACATATTTTTAACTTTCATTAAGTCTCAATTCCTCTTGTCTGTTACACCAGATTTGAAAGTTATTCTTTGTTCTTTGCCTAAAACGTAAGTTCTTGATTGTCTTTAGAATGAAATTGTAAAAGTGCCCGTCGGGCACCTCGCAGCTACCTGATGTTGTAACTGTAATAAACTTGTTTTAAAAATGCAGTATCTTTATACAAGATTAATGTTAGTAATGCTCTTAGAAATGGAAATGTATAGGGTTTCTTTTAGAAAGGTACTTAAGCTTATTTTTATAGTAGTAAAGTCTTATTTTTTTTTTCGTTACAAAAAAAAAATATCTTGTTGAGTGATTATAAGGTGATCTAACTTTGGATGTGCTTATAGGCCCATGGGACGTGCATGTGCACAGTGATTTGGCAAAGGACCTAGGTTAGTGCTTGTGATGATCACTTCAGATTTTCATAATACTCGTTTCTTTAAGAGTGGTTTGTTTATTTATTTTATTTATTTTATTTGGTAGATGAAAATGAAGTTGAAAGGCCAGAAGAAGAAAATGCCAGGTTAGTGAAATTTCTTGTTGATGCTTATACAGCTTGTGTGATAGTGCTTCTGTCGACAAATTGTGAACCATTTTTCATTATAATCATTGGCTTGATTACAACATTTTGACTGAAAACATTTTAGATAAGATTGATTCCTTTAAAGTTTATTCCTGTTTCAAGACCTAATCTTAATACTAGTTCTGCCTATTTGGTAATGGCCTGCAGGACATAGTTTTGAAGTTAGCGTTTTAACTAATTTTCATTATTAAGTAACTTTTTACTTTTAAATGAGTTCAGTAGTGGAGTATATGGTATAATTATTGAGGTAGTGTAAAAATATTTTAAATTTAATTTTTAAAAGTTTTCAGTAAATAACCCCCCAAATTGCTGTTTTTACAATGTATTAATGTCTTTGATGGTGTAATGACACTTCGGTTATAATTTCAATGCTTTATTTAAATACAGAGTGGAATTTTACTAAGTTGTTACAAGGTTGATTCCCTGTGCTAAATTATTGGAAAGAAGTTAAGTACTCATAGGAAGTCAGAAATTTACTGTGAATTTCAAAATAACTCATGCAGAGAACTTCATGGATATGCTGACTTTACCTAGGCTACATGCCTTAGTGTCCTAGAATAGAGGAAGAGGTAGTTGAAGAACTTTTAGGGAATGATTTGGGTTTAAAAACTGGAGGAACTATCAGTTCTCACCAAGTAGTAAACTATCGCCAAAAAGACCGAACAGGTATTGGTGTGAAGATGGAGAAATTGGAGCTCTTATACACTTGGGATTGGAAAATGGGATAGCTGCTTCAGAGAACAGCCTGGCAGTTTTCTGAAAACAGTTAGAAATAGTTACCATATGACCCCCACCTTACAGAAATGAAATCATACATCCACACAAAAACTTGCACGTGAATATTCACAACAACATTATTCCTGATGGTCAGAAAATGAGTGGGGGTGGGGTCCAGGTGTCTTGTCAGTTGCGGGCTGGATAGATTAAATGTGCGAGAGAAATGAAGTACTGATGAATGTTACAACATGGGTGAACCTTGAAAACATGCCGAGTGCAGGAAGCCATCGCAGAGGACGCACACTGTAGGATTCCGTTTATGTGAAATGTAGTGAACAGGCAAGTGTGTGAGGACAGGTGAGCGGTTGCTGGACTGGGGATGGAGGAAGGAGAGGAGCCGCTCATGTGTACGGGGTTCTCTGGGGTTCTGGACCCAGTAGTTGGTTGGTTGTGCTGTGTGAACCTACGTGTGCTGTTTGGATCGATGGTGTGGTGTGTGAGTTACACTTCAGTAAAGCTGTTTAACAAAAAGGTGGATGAAGGGAAAAATGACAAATGGATGTAGAAGTGGCGTGGGAGGAACGGAAACAAGAGTTCCTCACCCAAATGCATCCTCTATGTTCTTTTCATTCATTAGTAGATCTGAAATCTTCAATTCTTAACCTAATCTCAGTTAACCACAAAGTTGAGATGAGAATAATTTATAGTTTTGAAAGTGATTGTGTCCTTATACCCATTTCTTCAGTTGGTCAAGAAAGTAATTAATTACAGGGTATAGACTCACAAATAACATACTTTTAAAATAAGATCTCTCTCCATTGATTGTTTTTATTCTAGGTTATAATTCTTGACTCTTACTTTCTAATGGACATTCTTTAATTTTAATTCTGTAATATACACAATTTATTGGAGGGAAGCTGCCTTCTGTCTTCCCCGAGTATCACTGTCAAAATTTCTTTATATTTCTTATTAAAACTTCATTTGAAAGCAATTGAGTTTATTTCATCCTATAGGGAAAAAATACCTCCCTTTAAAATTTCGTTTTTCTTCTAGAAAAAGCTTATAATTTTAGCATGCTTCTAGCATTTTAATAGTGATAGAAAATTAGAACTTTAAAAGAATAAGTCTGCTGGGGAAAGATCCAGTCCAGCCAGTGTCTGATTCGGTGCAGCATTGCACTGCCTGGCCTGAGTTGTGTGTTGTTGGTTTGGACTTTTCCCCAGCTTCTTTGTGACTGGTACATTGAAGAAGCCTCTGTTCTTCCTAACCATTGCATTACACGGTCTCCAATTCTGTCCTGTGCTATCTATTCAAGTTTTGGCTAAATACAGGACTCTGTTTTGTGACACAGAAAGCAAGTGGAACTTATTTCTGGCTAGGTGGGTGCTTGTTTAAGTAGGATGTATGAAGGTGCTGAAAAATTATAGTTGGATGTTGTCTTGAGTTAGGCGTAGAATAATGAATATTTAACAGTTCATTTGTTAATTTTTAATCTCTCATTTTGATTTGTTTCGTGGTTATGTTAGAAAATGCCATTGTAGAGATGAATGCTGCTGAAGTTTAGAAGAGTAACGGAAATCTAATGAACAGATCTCTGAAATATGTCAACATCTGGATATCTTAAAAATGCTAGGCTGTGTTGAGCAGTTTGATGGAAGTATTTCACATTGCATGTGAAAACCCCACACTGTACCCCAGAAGTGCATTAATGTACATAGTT
>NW_003852478.1:6608635-6610716 GCF_000181295.1 Otolemur garnettii
AAAAAAAAAAAAGAAATGCTAGTAAATCTGAGACTTGGGCCAAATCAGTTAGTTGTTTTGTACTTCTGTTTTCTTATCTATAAAATGAGGTGATGGTTAATTCCCATGGTGGAAATTATAATTACAAAGAAAGTAATTAGTTTTAAAATTTCTCAAATTACTACCTTCTTACTATCAAATTGGTTAATCTTGCATGAGGCTAAAATTTGTTTTAAATCTTAAAATTTTAATATTTGCACAACGAAGGGCATGTATCTAATTAGGACTGATGAAGCAGAGAACCAGGAAAAGCATGTGTGTTAATAACTGTGTACTAAGAGTTAATGTGTTAATACCCAAGTTTGAGTTCCTCAGGCACCAAGGAAAGGGGAAAACTGAGTTAAATAGGTCTCGGCAGTTACACGTACCCGGCATATAGTGGGTATTCAGTAAAAATTTACGATAAGTAGAATTGATTGTGTGCCATATATATTAGGAATAACAGGGAATAGGACAGGCACATTTTGCCACATTTGCCCTTTCCATCCAGTAGAGATAATACTTTGAGAAAGATACTAGATATGGCTTAAAAATACTGGTATAATCTCTTTGTACTTTTACAAAGTAGTATCTGATACGTACGTATTTTTGTTGTTTGTAGTGCTAATCCTCCATCGGGGGTTGAAGATGAAACAGCTGAAAATGGCGTACCAAAACCGGTAACATAAAGGCTTGAATCCAGTTGCTATCTTTTTTCTTTTCTTTTCTTGCTTTCTTTCTTTCTTTCTTTTTTTTTAGACAGAGTGTCACTATGTTGCCCTGAGTAGAGAGCTGTGATGTCACAGCTCACAGCAACCTCAAACTCTTGGGCTTAAGCGATTCTCTCGCCTCAACCTTTCAAGTAGCTGGGACTACAGGCGCCTGCCATAATACCCGGGTTTTGGGGGTTGCAGTTGTCATTGTTGTTTAGCAGGCCTGGGCAGGGCTCAAATCTGCCACCTCTGGTGTATGTGGGGGGTGCTGTACTCTCTGAGCTACAGGTGCCAAGCCAGTTATTTTCTTTAAAAATCTTATCAGTAGCTTCACAGGACACTTTGGAAGAAAACCAGTGTTTAATATGGCCTTCAGTACCCTGTTTTATCTGCCCCCTTCTCACGTGTATTTCCTTTGGTGCTATCAAAAACAGATATAGGAATTCACGAGACGGAGAAGAAATAGTAGAAAAAGATTTCAGAGGAAGCATAGTATGTGCAGAGGCTTGATGTTTATTACTTTCAAGGTACTGAATGGTTGTTCAGGGGTGTCCAACCTGTGGCCTGTGGGCCATGTGCAGATTATTTGAGGCCTGTTGCTATCTGTTTGGGTCGGATATTGTGAAAATTATGCATAGACCTTTTTTTTTGCTCATCACTTTTCTTTAGTGTTTGTGTATTTACTGTGTGGCCCAAGACAACTCTTCCAATGTGTGGTGGGTAAAAAAAAAAAGGTTGGACACCCCTGTAACTGAGCCTGATTTTCAGAGCAACTATAGAGCCTCACAACATTGGTTTAAATACTAAGCTTTTTTGCAGTGCCTTTTTATATATGGGACAGTTCCTGACCCTATCATTCCTATTAAATTGATATTTTGGAAAGGGACTGTCTCATTGGTCCTGTGTACTTTTTTTTTTTTAATTATTATGGGTACATAATGATTGTATATAGGGAACATGGGATATTTGGATACAGGTATATGATGTGAATAAATCAAATCAGGATAATGTGGTATCCATCACTTGAGGCATTTAACCTCTGTTTGTACATTTCACTTCTGTGAGAAGAAAGAGACTCTTGTTCTGCACGTTTGAACTTGTATACAAAAGAGTAATTTTGCCTGTGTTATCTGCTTACTTACTATAATGTGACTAAGCACAAAATAACCTTTTAGAACCAAATAAAACATTCATAAATGGTTTTTTTTTACTCAGAGATAAGAGGGTATTTCCTCAACCATTTCCAAGTAAGGCCTCTTCTTGGCATGAATAAATGCCAAGGATAATTGAGCTAGTCCTTACTTATTTGGTACTTTTTGACCACAACTCTGAATCTTTCTTTTTTTTTTT
>NW_003852478.1:6610854-6619389 GCF_000181295.1 Otolemur garnettii
CCCGCCACAACGCCCGGCTATTTTTTTGGTTGCAGCCATTATTGTTGTTTGGCAGGCTGGGCTGGATTCGAACCCGCCACCTTAGGTGTAAGTGGCTGGTGCCTTAGCTGCTTGAGCCACAGGCGCCGAGCCAACTCTGAATCTTAACAATTATTTTTCTCTTATTCGTATTCTTTTATGCCAAGAATTCCTCAAATACTTATTTTTTATAGTTTTATCTTGCAAATATCTTAGTACATTTTCTTAGATTCTTTTTGCAAGAGGGGTGGTTACAAATAGGAAAGAAAATGAGGTGGTGTTTACCAAGAGCAGGTGGTGCTGATTTATCAGGTCTTACCTTTGTTTATCCAGTTGTGAGTTGAAATAGGTGACAGCCTCATAAACATTGTAACCTTTTTCTCTAAAGCTGTTATTTCAAATACACAGATGGTCACTTTTGTATTAGTATGTTGAAATAGATTGATGACTGTATTTTATAATTCTTTGTGTTGGTATAGAAAGTGACTGAGACGGAAGATGACAGTGATAGTGACAGTGATGATGACGAGGATGATGTTCACGTCACTATAGGAGACATTAAAACGGGAGCACCGCAGTATGGGTAAGTTGTTTTTTTAAGTGATGGTTATGTCTAAGCTATGTAGCAAAGATAATGTGCCTATATCACAGCCTTCAGTGCTTGATTCCATTGTTTTTACATCTTTTCTTTCTTAACATAAAAGAATTCTTGCTGAAATTTGACCATGAAGATACTTCTTTTCTTAAGTTAATTAGGTAAATTATATGGATTATATTTGATTACTGAATTTAAAGTGTTTTTAGAAAAGAAATGAGTGCTATACATTCTTTCATTGGAACTGGAAAACCATACATCATAATATAAACCTCTCATTCTTCCATTTTCTTATCAAAACCTGACGTTAGGTTTTTTTTTTGTTTTTGTTTTTAAGACACAGTCTCACTTTGTCTCCCTGTGTAGAATGCTGTGACATCACAGCTCCCAGCAACCTCTGACTCTTGGGCTTAAGCGATTGTCTTGCCTCAGCCTCCCAAGTAGGTGGGACTACAGTCACCTGTCACAATGCCTGGCTATTTTTTTGTTGCAGTTGTCATTGTTGTTTAACTGACCTAGGCCTGGTTGGAGCCTGCCAGCCTGAGTGTATGTGGCTGGTGCCCCTGCTGAGCTATGAGTGCCACCCCTGAGGTTAGGCTTTTAATTAATTTTTGTGAGTGTGTGTGAGACACTGTTGCCTGGGCCAGAGTACAGTTGTGTCATCGCTCACTGCAGTCTCAAATTCCTGAGCTTAAGCAATCCACCTGTCTCATCCTCCCGAGTAGCTGGGACTATAAGCTTGTGCCACCGTACTTAACAGAGTTTGTGTGTTATTTATCACCTTTAGACCTTAAACTCCTTTAGAGTAGAAACCATTGTTTATGAATTTCACATTACCTTAAATACAGTAAGTATTTGTTGACTAAGTAAATGGCATATTAAAGGCGCAGTTATCTCTGATGACTTTTCTCTCTTAACATTTCATTATAAAAATTTTCATATATTCAGAAAAGTTTTAAGGAACTGACCGTTCACCATTCATGGATTCATCACTTAGATTGTCTAATCTGTAGTGTGGTGTGTTTGCTCCCTCCCTCCTCCTTTCCCTTTGTTCTTCTTCCTTCCCGTCCTTTCTCTTTCTTTCTTTCTTTTTTTTTTTTTTTTTTTTTTTTAGAGTGCCGTGGCATTACAACTCACAGCAACCTCTAACTCCTGGGCTTAAGCTATTCTCTTGCCTCAGCCTCCCAAGTAGCTGGGACTACAGGCGCCTGCCACAATGCCTGGCTTTTTTTATTGTTGTTGTTGTTGCAGCCGTCATTGTTGTTTGGTGGGCCCAGGTTGGATTTTAATCTGCCAGCTCAGGTGTATGTGGCTGGTGCCTTAGCTGCTTGAGCCACAGGCTCTGAGCCTTCTCTTTGTTTTCTTAACTTCCTTTCTTTTTTCTTTTTTTTATCTTCTTCTCCCCTGCCTTTCTTGAGACAGGAGTTCAGTGGTCAGATCATAGCTCACTGTAACCTCAAGCTGTCGTGTTCAAGGGATTCTTCTACCTCAGCTTCACAAGTAGCTGGGACTATAGGAGTGTACAACCTTGACCAGATCTTTAAAAAACAATGGGGTTTTGCTTGTTGCCCGGGCTGGTTTCTGGCCTCAAGTAACTTTCTTGCCTCAGCTGTCTAAAATTCTGGGATTACAGGCATAAGGTAATAAGCCATTATATCCAGCCTCAATAAGCATTTGTTAAAAGAATTAATCAGTCTATAAGATGATTTAGCATAGAGGTATTCAAACTTTTTCTTTTCTTCCTCCCTTTGGAAGAATAATAGTTGTCTTGGTCTACATAATAAATATACAAACAAACAGTAATGAAAGCTATTTACCAAAAAAAATAAAAGTCCATGCATACTTTCTGTGATATCCAGCACTGCAGATAAGTGAAGAAAGTCCTCAATAGATCAGCATGTGGCCCACGGGTGGCAGGTTGGACACCCTGATTGAGCATTTTAACTTGATATGAAACTTCAAAATCTAGGATGAAAGTCACGATAGTATTGTTTGACAATACCAGTTTAATTTGGGCGACTTTATCTTTTTTGCATTTATAGCAGGGAGCTATAATTATTTGAGTATTTAATTGCATTTATCTTATTTTAAAAATAATAACTAAACCTAAGTCCTCCCATACATTCAGCACATTTAGGACAAAAGATGAAAATAATTACTATTAGGCAGCCCAAAAGCAATGACTCTTTACAAGTCTAGTTGGCTGAACTTGTGAAGGAAAGGACCAAATTAAATAACGTAAACACAGTGTGAGAAATACAGGATGACCGCAAAGTTGAGGTGCAATTTCAATTAAACTTTATGCCCCCGCCCCCCGTATATCGTTGATAACATTATTTATTGTTCCTTCTTTGCCTTTTCCCCTGTGTCTTCTGCCTCTTTTTCTTTTTCTTTTTTTTTTTTTTTTTTTTTTGAGACAGAACCTCAAGCTGTCCCCCTGGGTAGAGTGCCGTGGCATAGCTCACAGCAACCTCCAACTCCTGGGCTCAAGTGAGTCTCCTGCCTTAGCCTCCCGAGTAGCTGGGACCACAGGCGCCTGCCACAATGCCTGGCTATTTTTTTTTTTTCGGTTGCAGCCGTCATTGTTGTTTGGCGGGCCAGGACTGGATTCGAACCCGCCACCTTAGGTGTATGTGGCTGGCGCCTTAGCCGCTTGAGCCACAGGCGCCGAGCCTTCTGCCTCTTTTTCTCAGTAACATGAGCCTCCTGTAGCATATTTGATTTTCCTACTAAGGTACAAGAATGCGTCATATAGGAAAGTAGAGAACTGTCTTTGATCTTGTATGACAGAAGATGTAGCTAAGGCTCATGGGGTCTGAGTGACTTGGCCAAGGTTTCACAACTAATATTGGTGAAACTTGTATTTGAGTGTGGATTACTCAACTTTAGAATTTTTTAGAATCACTGTTATACTACATTAAAAATGGTGTAGCTCAATAATTTTTTCTAACGCACACATTCAGGTAACCATAGCCCAGATGAAGACATGGAACGTTCTTAGCATCCTCGAAATTTCCCTCTTCCTCTTTGTCAGTGGTTAGCCACCCACCATCAGCAAACACTGTTCAGCTTTCACTTTAGATTTATTTTAGAGTTTCATGTAAGTGGGTTCATATTATGGATAGAGTACTCCGTGAGTATTGAACGAGGATTTATTAACAGTATCAAATGCAAGGACTGAAAGGAGGCCACTGGGATTGGCAACATGCTGGGGAAATTTCAGTCTTGTGGGATTGCTGTATGTCAAGTAAGTAGGAGGAAAGGAAATGAGGACAGGAGCATAAACTTCCCTTCTCAGACTAATTTCTTACAAAGTTTGTTTTGATGGGTTATTGAATTAGTGGCAAAGAGTTTTGCAAAATGGAAACAAGTCAGACTCTTACAAATACATTTGTTTTTGTCTTTTATTAAGTAAGAAAATAGACTTTTAAAAATAATTTAAAATGTTTTCTAAAATGTATGAGGCAGTGTCAGTCTACCCATTTACTCTGTGAGAGTATAATTTGTTTATATATGTTGATCATATTACCATTTTAAGTTTCTTAGGATGGTTTTGATTATTTTTTTAGGAGTTATGGTACGGCACCTGTGAATCTTAACATTAAGACAGGAGGAAGAGTTTATGGAACTACAGGTAAAGTTTGTATTTGCATTTGCATCAAGAGGAAAATCAGACACGTATCTTAAATAAGTCTCAAATAGATAATATTAGTTCTTTTTAAGAGCAGTTTTTGACCATGTATCACAGTGATTGGTCAACTTTTTCTATAAAAGGCCTGATTATCATATTTTAGGCTGGGCTGGCCACACAGCCTTTCTTTCTTCCTTGTTTTTTTTCCTGTTTATTTTACAATTCTTAAAAAAGGTAAAAATCTTTTCTCACAGGCTTTAGAAAAATAATGATTTGAGACATGGAAGTTAGCAGTTTCCTCTTGGTATGGGATCCCTTATTTCTCAGAAGTCTCCAGTCTGTTTATCTCATTTAGTTTATCTTACGGTCAATTATCCTATGATGCTTTACTTCACCTATTTTTATTTGTGGTTAATGTTATTCTATTGCTGGATTTGGATCCTTTGCCATGTTTTTGTGCCAGGAGTAATAAAAAGGTATGAGTGTTTTTTGCTTGTGTGTGTTACACCTCTCAGCTTCTTGCTAATGTAGCTCTTTTTCCCCATTTGTGATTTTATAAAATAGGAACAAAAGTCAAAGGGGTAGACCTTGACGCCCCCGGCAGCATCAATGGGGTTCCGCTCTTAGAGGTAGATTTGGATTCTTTTGAAGATAAACCATGGCGTAAACCCGGTAAGGATATTGTGGATTTCATTAAAGTATTTTTGAACATCAGTTTCGAATTTTTATTTTTTCATTGTCATTTTTATTGTCTTAAGCAAGTGATAAGTAATAATGACTTAGACTGTTAGATCTTATTGGTAGCCCAGCATTACTTCAATATGGAGTCATATATTGTTTTTATAATGTTCTTTGTAAAGGAAATACGTCAAAAATTTTTATAGTCTTTTTGCCTCTGTAAGTGGTAGTTTTGAGAAATAATAAACTGAGAAAGGGTGATGAGACTGTAGACGTCTGTTTATGGTTCATTATGTTTTGATGCTGTGTAACAGCAGAGCTGGAATGTTTCACACTGAAAGTGTGTTTTGTCTGTAGGTGCCGATCTTTCTGATTATTTTAATTATGGGTTTAACGAAGATACTTGGAAAGCTTACTGTGAAAAACAAAAGAGGATACGAATGGGACTTGAAGTTATACCAGTTACCTCTACTACAAATAAAATTACGGTAATTAGTAAATATTTCAGAATACCCCTGCCTTTTCCAGTGTCCCACTTTACTCCCCAAATAAATCACTTTTTCCCTGGAAAGGTGGTTAAATGCAATTTGATAGTTTAAAATTTTCCTTCTCTTTACCGTGTTTGTTTTCCCCCCTTCCTTCCCTTTCAGAGTTTCATAGTAATGATTACGTTATGTTCTTAGTTTCAAGTCACAGACTAGCCACAGCTAGTTTGTCTTTATGTGGCCTATTAATTAAAAACTATGTGGTGTCTTAATGGGGAATATGTCATTTAACTTAGGCCGAAGACTGTACTATGGAAGTTACACCAGGTGCAGAGACCCAAGATGGCAGATTCAATCTTTTTAAGGTGAATTTTAGTAAATTATCCTTGGTTGCTCTCATTTTTTGTTCTGAGTCTGCTCCCATACCACTATTCAAGGGACAAGATAAAGTGGAAATAGTTACCTTTTTTCCAAACCTTCAGCTTCCTGGTGACTTACAAATTTGTTGATTGTTTTATCTCCACTTTTGCAAGCATGTGAATTTACAGCCTATTATACTAACAAATGCCAAACAAAACTATTCTTTGCTATATGTTGTGATTTTGAGTCATAGTACATACATGTTTGTAGGATGTACAAGTTAATAGCAGGTTATGTTCTCATGGTAGATAATGCTGTAATTTTTATTAGCAAAATTAGAGGCTATTCTTTAAAAAATGGTAAGGAAGATAACATCCTGTTTATTATCTGTATGACCCTGAACTCATTGGTGTAATGTCTCTTGTAGTTCAAGATGTCTTAGGCAAGAATTTTAGACATTCTCTGAGAGTCTTTAAGAACTCAAAAGAATAAGATAAAGCCATTGATTTTTTTTAAATTAATACTTAAAAGAAGTAGGTTTGTGTGCAAGACTTGACTGTTGATACTACTACTTGGTTATCAAGTGTGATTTCTGGCTTCCTCATGATGATAGACCCGGTTCAAAGAATAATATTGCATTTTCATACTTTTCTTGAAACCACATTGTGTACTCCTCTTTCTTTACCTTAATATTTGTTGAATTGAATGACACTGGGTTGGAGATTGGGAGTGGATTTTAGATTGGGTTATAAACTCAGGGAACTTTGTGGGCTGAATATGGAACTCTGTGCCCTTTTTGGGACTGCAGTCCTGTCCACTGAAATACCGCCTTATGCAATGCATGTGCTATATCCGCAGATGTAACCGCTCTGCTGAACACAGTTCTATATAGAAAATTTAATTTTAATTTACATCCTACTACAGGTAAGTATTTGGTTCTTGTTCTGTTGTAAATACTTTGAAAGTATGTGATGTCCATTTTATTTTAATTGGTCATCAGGTTCTTTTTGGTTGTATTGTGTACTTAGGCATTGACTATACCATTAAACTTGATTAGAGTGGATAGGAAAGTTGTCTTGATGATGAACTAGTTCATTAGTGGTTTTTCTTTTCTTTTAAGAGGAATGAGAACTGCCATTGTGGACTATTAGCTTCTGTATACTTTAGTTTTCTGCAGTAGACTTTTAAAAATGGAATAAAAAAATTTCTGGGGGCTAGTCTCTCATTGAAGGTAGCCACTGTGAATGTGTATTTTATATATGCTGTTTATTGAAAAATTGTTTGGAAATGTCTTTTGGTTATATGTGAGGAGGTCATTGACTTTTCCATTATGATTTATTTGATTCTTAATGAATAAAGACTTGAATTTGATAGGTACAGTCTAATGGTTTTCTTGCCCCGGTAATATGTTTAAATACTAATAAATCTGTGAGAAATAGGTATTTGGGAATGGGATGTGTCTGTATGCTAGCAAGGTGTGTGGCAAACATTTTTGTTTATGTGTGTTGTGGTTTGTTGAAATGATGGAAATAGAGCCTTGATGAGAAAACTTAAAACTTGCCTGCATACATTTGCTGTAGCCAGTAGGAAAGCTCTCCGCGCTAAAATAGCACGCAGATCTGGGTTTTAGAAAAGAAAGTGGCAGCAGGGCAGACTGACCAGGACAGACTGACCCTCGGTTATGGGGGATAAATGTGAAGCAGAGACCAGATGGAGGCTGTTGCAGAGCCATAGGAACGAACCGACTCGGGACCTGCACTCATGATGTAAATGAGCAAAGAGTGGATTTGAGTTCTTTTCATATCTACTGCAAATACAAGTTCTTAATGTTTAAGTGACAGGGACAATGCTTTAAGATAACTTTCACTTCTCATTTTGTAAACTTTCAAACATAACAAGTAGAGAGAATAGTACAGATGAGCCCCTAGGTGTTTTAGCTTCAGTGATTATCAGCATTTTGAGGTGCTTGAGGTGACAGTGTTTTTTACAGACTGCAACATGAAAGTTTTTTTAAGCAAAATAAAAGATTAAGTATAAAAATAAAGTCACCCAGTTGGATGCAAAAACAAATTGTTACACAACTATTAGTTAGGGGTGAGGGACAGAAGAGGCATGACTAGTGGGATGAGTAGCGTGTGAATAAGAAGACATTGAGCACAGCCTTTCTTCAACTATTTTTCTGTCTACACGTATGTGTAGATTGTTTTATCCTCTGTGGCTCTTTGAGCTCTGTCTCCAGCGCTCTGAAATCCCACTGTCTCTTGGTCTGGTTGATCCGCCTTCCTCGGCACTCAGTTCATGCTCTCCTCCATCTGTGAGCACATGGCCTTCACTTCTGGGGAACTTTCTTCTATTATTTCTTTACTTTGTCTCTGCTTTTTCTTTTCTTTTAGATATGGAACCTCCTTGGCTGGTTCTCTAATTTTCTTTGCTTTTCTCTCTTAATTTTCCTTGTCTTTTATTATCTGGGAGAGTTCTTTAGCTTTATAACCCTCCACTTGGTTTTTTATTACTATTAAGATTTTAATTTCTAAAAAAGGTTTTCTTTTTTATTTGGTCATAGTGTTCTGTTCTTTTTCCTGCTTGCATTACTGCAGGACCCCGTTCTCTCCTCTCTCAGGGTATTCATGACAGGTCACTTGTTCCTGTTAGGTTTGCTTTTCTTGCATAGTTGTTTTTTTTCTTTTTTTTTTTTTAGACGGAGCCTCAAGCTGTTCCCCTGGGTAGAGTGCTGTGGCATCACAGCTCACAGCAACCTCCAACTCCTG
>NW_003852478.1:6620569-6629374 GCF_000181295.1 Otolemur garnettii
CAGATTTAAGGTTTATTTGGATTTATATCATCTGACATGAATTTTTGTTTAGAAAATCAGTCATACTGCCTGATAGTCATTCTTAAAATGCTGGGCCATGTGACATAATAATATCATTATGTTCTGGTTAGACAGACTTGGGTCTGTGTAATCCTGAGTGAAGACAATGGGTAGTGAAAATGCAAGTTGACTAGGAAGGTTGCAGAATGGTGAGGATTTTCCGAATCATTTACTATGAAGAGTATATCGTGAAGAAATTAAGGAGAAAAGGCAAGCTAGGGAACAAGCAGTTTGTGTATGTTTAATTTTTTCCTGACCCTTCTCTCATCTCTCCCCTAAGTGGATGCTCTTTCATCTGTGCTCCTTCTTCCTGCCTCTCCCACTTCTTCTCAGCCCTTCCCCTTCCTCCTCCTGGTTTTTATGGAGGACTGACTCTACCAGAAGTGTATTAGAATGGCGGGGAGAGGAGGGGGGAGAGACATCGTCATAACAGGCAGACCCTGTAGTCTTAAATTCATCCAAGTTCATGGAAAAATACAGCCATTAAAGAATCGTGCCAAGGATTATATAGTTACAAGGTCTGTGTTATGGACTTTGAGGTAGTGACATTTAAGCTGAGTTCCAAGTCAGTCAGGTAACAAATACTTCTTACATACTTTTTCTGGGCACTTGGGATACAGATTTATACTGAGCACAGTTCATCTGTTTAAAGATCCTGTGTTACAGTGACAACAGGCAGAAGGGCATCATACAACACAATAAATCACTTCAGATAATGATACTAATGAGCAGTTCTGTGAAGGAAGTAGAAAATGATACTATGATAGTGACTGGGAAGGTCACCCTGTCATTGAAGTGACACTTGAATGATCATGAGGACAAAGTCGTAATCTAGGAAGAGAGTATCATAAGCAGAAGGAGCATCTAGTACAAAGAAAAGCTCTGAGGAAAGAGGGGCTTAAAAGGCTAAGAAGACAGACGGTCGGGACGGGCACACAGCAGACGTGTTGGGAGGAACGGGGAAGACAGGCTGGAGAGGCAGGCCCACACGCGTGAGCCCTCGCAGGCCTTTTATTCTGTTTATAATGGGAAGTTACTAGAAAGTTTTGAGCAGAGAAGAAACACAAATTGATTGACACTTTCAGTAAGTTGCTTTGACTGTGTACAGAGGATGGATTGTAGCGACGTAAGAGCAGAGTGGACAGGTTAATTTAGCAAAACAGGCGAGGCGTGATGGTGGATTTGAATTGGGTTTTAGGACATAATAATTGATGGAATTTAGTATAGATAGAGTTTGCCCATGAACTTTTGTCCACCCTGTATTATCAAGGTATAGTTGACATATTGGATGTTGATATGTATTAGATAATTCCTGGAATATTTTAGGTTTTTTGATTAACTTGGTAGATGATTTTTGCCATTTAGGTATATGGAAAACACTTGAAGAGGATCAGATTGGGAGAAATTAGTAGTTTTGTTTGGCTGTGGTGACTGGGAGGTGCGTGCTCGATGTGTAACCAGTTGGATATGAATCAGTTTAGTTCTTAGTGTTAACTCTGTTAGTAATCCTGACACCCCTGGTCAGAGTAAGTAGTTTCTTTTTGTGTTCCCATAGCATCTTTTATTCCATAGGTTTTTGTTTTCATGGCATTTGTTGCATTGCTTTGCATTGTACTGTGTGTCTGTCTTTTTCTAAGGTTTGTGATTATCCTGCGTTCCTCTCTCTCAGCTTCTTGTATGTAATAGATATTTAATAAACGTTTGAGTGAATCGTCTTAACTTCCTGTCAGATCCATTCCGTGCACCTCGCTTGCCTTAGTGCTGATCCTTGCCTCTTGAGATCAGTGCACTTTAAATGGATTTTTTTTAAAGCAGCAGAACTCGCTTTCTAATAAATATCAATGTAAAACCCTCACTCTCTGAAGGTATCAGTTAGGGTTGGGATGGGCACCAGTAAAAAGCTCTGACTATTGACTTATGGATGAGAGAAGTGTTTCTTCTCTCACACTGTGATTAGTTGGGACATAGGGGAGTTCTGAACTTGAATCAGTGGTTCAGATGTATTTGAGCCAAGGTGTCTGAGATTCTCATGGGAAAGGAGAATAATACTGCATTTAAACAAACCAGGGACAGTAGAATTTAAATGGGACATAAATACAGTGGGATGTTGTTGAACTGTATGGAAACTTGAATTTAGTTTGTCTAAATTTAATAATTTGGCGATAATTTTAAGATAGAAAGGTGAGTATAAAAACAAAAGCGCACAAACGAAAGGCATTTAACGACTCTAGAGGAGGGTAACTGACCCCCACTCAGAGGATCTGGTAAGAGCTGAAGGGATGGGCAAATCTTTGAGCAGTTATGAAGTGGATGCCTGGCTTGAAAGTTCATATAACTAGAGGGGAGAGATGTTATGGAGACACATGACGGATTTCAAGCTTCTAGATTTATTGAACTGGCAGAGTAGTTGTATTGTTAATGGTGGTGGGAAACCAAGGGAGAAATTGCGTGGATGTGCAGTAGCAGATTATTCACAGTGTAAAAAGAAAATGATCAGAATGGCTAAATGAGCCACTGGTTTTATTTTCTTAGATAGAGGTAATGAGCACATAAGGGGAAAATAATTCAAGAACTTTCTTGAAGTCTGAAACATGAAGTCACAACTAAGAACGTTAAGACTTTTAACCTTCTTGTGGTGATCTGAGGGGAATTGATGGAAGCCTCCCAGAGTTACAGTTGATGGGGCTTTGAAGTGGCATTAACTTGAACTGAACAGTTGCAACATTTGGATCCCACAATTCATCTTTGTTGGTGCTTTCACTGATGCCATTCTAAAATAGGTTAATTTTAATAAATATTTTACAACCAAATAGTATTTGTATTTACTTCAAATCAAATTTACAAACATGTTTTACATTGTATTTGAGTGTTCTGTTAATTAAACAAGCTAATGACCTTTTTATTTAAGGTACAGCAGGGAAGAACTGGCAATTCAGAGAAAGAAACCGCACTTCCATCTACAAAAGCTGAGTTTACTTCTCCTCCTTCTTTGTTCAAGACTGGACTCCCCCCAAGCAGGTTAGTTAGACAATTGTAACTCAGTTACTACAAGTCGGTCGTATCTTTACATTGCAGTTTTGCTGTGTTAAGTATGAAATCTCTGATGTCCTGTGAGAAAACTGGAATTCCTTGTGAGAAACTCTTCTGGGTGCAGTTTCATCTCAAAAAACTAGGAAGGAAGAGTGAAACCCAGGCTGTAGTTACGTGCATGCAGACAGAAGTCTCACCTTCGGAGAGGTGGTGACAGCAGTGGGCTTGCTATTTTCTGTGCCTGTTATTCTTATTGAACTTTCTGACTCTACTTCTATTGGCCTAAAGGTGTTTTGCTGATTTTAATAAAAGAGGTTGTAGAAATTTCATCCTGGAAAATCTCTCAAAAACACTTTCTTTGATTTGCTTTGGTGTGATAGTACCTAATTTTGTGTTCCACAAGTACCAGATGTTAGCGGCAAAGACCCTGGGAACTGTCCTTTTTACTGAGTGGGACAAATGGTTACTCGTTTACTCCCATCACCAGGAAGATGGTACAGGACAGGCTAGCACTAGGGATAGTTGATGTCAGTAATTAAGTCGGATTACATAAAGATGACTTAAGTCTGGGCCTAAAACACATCAACAATCCAACTATTACTAGTTCTCAGTCATATAACTTAACCTTTTGTTACTTGTTTAAACTTATTTTATAGAGTTTTCTGTTTTCTATAATTTTATATGAAAAGATTATACTTCATAATATGCAGGAAGAGACTTTGTGGGAGCATCTCGTTGAGTCCTAAGGTAAAGACTCTTAATGTTTTCAGCCAAAATTAAATGTCTTAAAGTGATCTGGGGTTTTTATGTATTGTTGTAGACATATCCAAATGTGATTATTTAAAGTAAATGCAGTTGGTTAAAGAACTCATGATAGCTAAGGAATATTGTTATTTTAAAAAATAGCGCTCTTTTGGTTTTTACATTTTTTAAGAGGTCCACTTGGATTCCTTGAATTTCTTTTTTTTTTTTTTTTTTTTTTTGAGACAGAGCCTCAAGCTATCCCCCTGGGTAGAGTGCCGTGGCATTACAGCTCACAGCAACCTCCAACTCCTGGGCTTAAGCGAGTCTCCTGCCTCTGCCTCCCAAGTAGCTGGGACCACAGGCACCCGCCACAATGCCCGGCTATTTTTTGGTTGCAGCCATCATTGTTGTTTGGCGGGTCCGGGCTGGGGATTCGAACCCGCCACCTTAGGTGTACGTGGCTGGCGCCTTAGCCGGTTGAGCTATAGGCGCCGGGCCGATTCCTTGAATTTCTAGTGTGTGAGTGTAGAGTGGTGTTGAGAGCGTGGCCCCTGGCAGCGTACCTCTAGGTTCAGACTGGGGCTGGGCAGCTTACTAGCTGTGCCCTTTGTCCCAGCCCCTCATCTTCACGTGCCTTGTTTTCTAATCTGTAAAATGTCATTAATAGTACTTTGCTCACAGTATAGTTTATGTGTATGAAGTAGGCTCATTTCTGTAAAGTGTTTTAGAACAGTGCCTAAAATGGTGTGTAGGTGTTGGCTTTTAGTGTAATTAAGTTAAAAATCAATAGCCATTTTTCTGTACTTTGGTTTTTGTTGGTTGCTTGCTTTTTGTGTGTTTCTTTTAAAATTTGGACCAGATTGCACAGGACCATGTGCGATTATAAGGGTTTTGGCTTTTCTTGCAAGTGAAATAAATGGGGAGTCACTGTCTTAAAGTCTTGATTTAACTGCTTTACTACAAACAGACTATAGAGTTATAAGGATGGAAGCAGAGAGACCAGTTAGGAGGTTGCGGTAATTACTGAGGCCAGAAGTAAGGGTGAGTTGGACCAAGGTGGTGTGGTGGAGATGGTGAGAAGACAGATACTGATCTGTTTGGAAAGGCAAGCCGAGGCTGCGGTGGATGTAGACCGTAGACTAAGAGGCAGGGGCGGATTCATGGTTCATGTCCCGATCAGCTCAACTGAAATGAGGATTTGCCATTTACCAAGATGGAAAGGACTATACTGGGAATAGTTTTGGGAGGGAGAAGACCAAGAGTTGTGTTTAGGACGTAATAAAATTGAGATGCTTATTAGACATAAAAATGGAAAATTTGAGCAAGGAACTGGACATGATGGATCTGGAGTACAGAGGGAGAGTATGGAACGGAGACGTGAATTTGGGACAACAGGTGCTTAAATTGCTTAACTAGCACTTGAATGAAGCTATGGAGTGGAGCAGGACTACAAAAGATGAGAATTGGTAGAGAAGTGGTCAGGGACAGAGCCCTGGGGCGTTCCCTTGTGGGTGAGAGAAAGGAGGATGAGCCAGTGAGTGGAGACGAGTCAGGAGGAGAGGCTGAGAGATAGGGGGCCGACCTGTGTGCGGCTCAGAAGGCCATGACTCCAGGAGGACCGTCGTTATCAGGGCTGCTGATGGTAAGCAGATGAAGACTGAGAATGACAATTTGTATTTCAGTGAAGGTCATTGGGTAGCGCCTGTGGATCAAAGGAGTAGGGCACTGGCCCCATATACCAGAGGTGGCGGGTTCAAACCCACCCCAACTAAAAAGTGCAAAAAAAAGTGAAGGTCATTCATTGGTGATCCTGACTCAGGATCATTTTCAGTGATTGAAGGTGAAGATACAAGTATTCTTTTGGAAGGAGTTTGAGAATGGGAGTAAAGGAATTAGAGAAAGCATGGGCAATTTGTGAAGACTCTTTTCTTTTTCTCTGGGGCCTAAAGAAATGGGACAATATCTGGAGAGAAATGTGGGGTCAGGAGAAAGTTTTTTTAAAATGAGAGAAATTATAGCATTTTGTATACTGGTGGGAGTAAGTTGATAGAGGTGAGATTGATGATGCAGGAGGTCAGAAGGAGGAGTTGTTCTAGAGCGGAGTTGTCAGAAAGGCCAAAGGGTGCTCAGCACCCACAGCAAGTGGTTACAGTGCCAGCCACATACACTGAGGCTGCCAGGTTTGAACCCGGCCTGAGCCAGCTAAAACAATGACAACTGCAACAAAAAAATAGCCGGGCCCCTGTAGTCCCAGCTACTTGGGAGGCTGAGGCAAGAGAATCACTTAAGTCCAAGAGTTGGCGGTTGCTCTGAGCTGTGATGTCATGGCACTCTGCTGAGGGCAACATAGTGAGACGCTGTCTCAAAAAAAAAAAAAAAAAAAACACCAAGGGGATGGATGTAATATGTAAGTGGAAGGGTTAGCCTTAAGTAGAAGTGTGGTAAGTTCGTTCATAGTAACATACAGGGGTACAGATGGGTGGGTAAGTAATGGTGATGGGAATCATTGGAAGTTCTCTTTCTCATCTTATTTTCTCAGCAAAATAAGATGCAGACTTAGCTGGTGAGAGTGAGGATAGTAGGTGATGTCGAGTGTTTGAGATGAGGAGGAGGAGAAGGTCTGAAACAGTCATTTGTGGCTGTGTGAATAAATTAGGAGAAGGGAGTAGGATTGCTAAGCGGTAGCTGGAGGGGACTTTTTTCTGAAGACAGGAGAAATTACAGCATTTTAAATGCAGCCGAGAATAGTAAAAATTGACATGGGGATTGAAACTATACAGTAGTCCCCTTTACCTACAGTTTCAGTTACCCATGGGACAGTACAATCAAATGTTTTGAGAGAAGTACCACATTTACTTAACTTTTATTATAGTATATTGTTATAACTGAATTAAACTTTGTCATGGAATGTCCCATCTGTCCTTATCAAAGGACAGATAGAGGTGCGGGAGTGTGTATGTGCAGGGTGTGGTGCTTTCTGTGCTTTCCGGCACCCACTGGGAGTGTTAGCACTTACCCTGAGGGTAAGGGAGGACTACTGTATATTTTCAACCTTTTTTTCCTCTTTTTTAAAAGAGTTTTTTATTTTTAATTGTTATAGGTACTTCATAGTTGTATACATTTGTAGGTTACATGTGATGTTTAGATGCAGGCAGTGGGTAATGATCAGTGAGGGTAATTGGGGTATGTATCACCTCAAGCATTTATCATTTCTTTTTGTTAGGACCATTGCAGTCCCACTCTTTGTTATCTTAAAATACATAGTAATTTATTGCTGACTTAGAGTCACTAGGTTGTACCATCAAATACTAGGTCATATTCTGCCCAACTGTATTTTTATACCCATTGACCGTCCTGCTTTATTCCCCTCACCACCACCACTGCCCTTCCCAGCCTCTGATACCCATCGCTCTGTTTTATCTCTGAGAGCAGTCGTTTTAAGTTTTAGCTCCCGCCTCTGAGTGAGAGCATGTAAAATTTGTCTTCCTCTGCTTGGTGCATTTCATTTGCTGAATGCTCTCCAGCTCCATCCATGTTGCAAATGACAGGATTTTATTCTTTCTTAGGCTGAATGGGGTTCCGCTGTGTATGTGTACACATTTTCTTTATTCACCTGTTGATGGACACTCATGCTAATTCCAGATCTTGCCTTTTGTGAGTAGGGCTCATGTCAGTATCTCTTTGATACACCAGTTTCCTTTATTTTGAGTATATATTATGTTTAGCAGGGGGATTGCGGCATCTTGGCAGTTGTATCACAGTTTTAGTTTTCTGTGGTGGGTTTACAAGCCTGGATTCCCTCTGCTAGAGGAGAGGAGAATTTGTAGAGCAGGGCTCTCTTCTCCGTGTTTTCCTGGCCTTCCTTTTGCTTGTCTTTTTGATAAAAACCATTCTCACAGGGGTAAGGTGATCTGTTCTTTGTAGTTTTGCATTTCTCTGATGATTGATGCTGTTGAACATTTTTTCATATACCTGTTGGTCATTTCAGTGTCGTCTTTTGAGAAACTTCTGTTCGGATCCTTTGCCCTTTGATTCTTTCCTTCTGAGTTGTTGCCACTCTCTGTACTCCAGGTATGTTTATTACCCCTGTCAGGTGCAGAGTTTGCACATATTTTCTCCCATTCTGTAGGTTGTCTCTTCACTTTGTTGATTGTTGATTGCTTCCTTTGCTGGGCAGAAGCTTTTTCTCTTGATGTGATTCCATTTGTCCATTTTTGCTCTGGTTGCCTTGCTATTGAGGTATTCCAGTGTTGGCTTTTAGCAGTGCATGGTTGAGGTTAACGGCTGTAGGTTTGAAATGAGGCACGTCAGCTTTTTCTTCTGTATTTCTCTCATGCTTTTTTTTTGAGACAGTCTCTGTCACCCTCGGTAGAATGCTGTGGCATCATAGCTCACAACAACCTCAGACTCTTGGGCTCAAGTGATTCTCTTGCCTTGGCATCCTGGGTAGCTAGGACTACAGGTGCCCGCTGCGATGGCCAGCTGTTTTTAGAGATGGGTCTTGCTCAGTTTAGGCTGGTCTCAAACTCCTGAGCTCAGGCAGTCCACCTGCCTCAGCCTCCCAGAGTGCTGGGATTACACATGTGCGCCACTGCGCCCAGTAGGTGTTTCATTCTTGTTAGCTGTGTATTTGTGGAGAATAGTGAAGGTGGATTAAGGGTTAAGGTTACAGCAGGCAACTATGAAGGGATAGAGGGGCCAGGAACATTAGAGTGTTAGATGAGGGAGTGATTTTAACAGTGGACCATGGATCCAAGTTTGATAAGGACAGATGGGAGGGCAGAGGCAGGAAGACAGTAAAAAGGAGGTAAAGAAAGGATGGAAAAATTAGCCTGTTACAATGAAAGAAAAAAGGTTAATTACCTCCACATTGTGTAGAAAGGCCTAGCTTGTATATGGAGGACAGCACCCATTCTAGCTTGGATATGGAGGACAGCGCCCCTTCTAGCTTGGATATGGAGGACAGCGCCC
>NW_003852478.1:6629572-6654477 GCF_000181295.1 Otolemur garnettii
TTCTAGCTTGGATATGGAGGACAGCGCCCCTTCTAGCTTGGATATGGAGGACAGTGCCCATTGCTCATTAGAGAAGTTTGTTTTCCAGGCTCATCTTCATTTGATTGAAATGTTTCTGAGACAGAGTCTCACTGTGTCGTCCTTGGTAGATTGCCTTGGCATCACAGCTCACAGCAACCTCCGAACTCTTGAGCTTAGTGATTCTCTTGCCTCAGCCTACAACTCCTGGCTATTTTTTGTTGCAGTTGCCACTGCTGTTTCAGCTGCCCGGGGCCAGGTTTGAACCTGCCACCCTTGGTATATGGGGCCGGCACCCTACCCACTGCACCATAGGTGCTGTCCGAAAGGATACTGTTCAATCATTGTGAATTATTTTCCTAAAAAAAATTGTTTTTTCTGTTTTACTCATTGTATTTATGGAGATTGGATAGAGATCTTTGAAAGTAAAATTTTCTTGACTTTAGGGAGAAGACAGTAATGTCTTTTATTAAGATATATGAAGTCTCAATACCAGATATTTAAAGAGCAGTGAGCTGTGCTACTGACCTACATACTTTATTTTATTGTTTACATTCTTAGATTGCCTTGTTAATGTATAGACAGCTGATGATACGTTTGCACATTTTTTAATTTTTTTTGTACTTTAACAGTAGAATTGCTGGGTTACCAACTTTCCATACCGCTCAGCGAATTGGCATAGTTAAGTGTTATATTTAATATATCAGAATGTTTTGCCTAATCTTTAAAAGTTTTTGTATTACCTCTTTTTGAAATATGTACAGAAAAGTAACATACCATGAATGTACTTCTTGATAATTTTCAGAACTAAACATACCCGTGTAAAGTAGCACATGGTGGTAAACAGACTATGATCCCTAGTGGCCACCATTATACCTTCTTAGTTTTCATTTTTAAAATGTTTTATTTTGTTAAAAATTAAAACTTAGAAAAAGCTGAAAATGTATAAAGAACTTCCAGATTCTCTAGTTAATATGATTTTGTCATATTTGCTTTATAATCTCTCAAACATTTTTCCTTCTGAACATTGGAGAATATTCATTTTTGGTGTTTTGCCTCTTTCCCGCTAAATACTTCAGCACGTCTTACCTAAGAACAAGGACAAATGTTGCATAATCGTTAGGGCACAGTTATCACAGTCAGGAAATCTAATAATGAGTCAGTATTTTTATTTAATTACAGGCTGTGAATTCTGCCAGTTATCCCACTAATGTTCTTTATGGAGTTCTTTTTTTTTCCTCCATGATTTAAGATTCAACCTGGGATCATTCTTTACATTGAACTGTTTTATCTCTTTATTCTTCTTAAATCTGGAACAACTTCTCAGCCTTTCTTTGCGTTTCTTAGTGCTAAATTTTAGAAACTGTGCAATCTAGCTGCTTTGTAGGTTGTCCATGGATCTGGTCTTGCTTGATGTTTCCTCATGATTAGACTGGGTTTTGTTTGGACGGGAATACAGTGTAAGTAAATGTGCCCCTGTCAGTGGCCAGTCAGCTCAAAGATGCATGTTGACTATGGACTGTGCTGTGGTGGTGTTTTTCAGGTTTCTGCAATCCAAAGTTACTATTTTTCCCTTTGTATTTAGTAAGTAATTTGTGAGAAGACTGTTTACGTATCTATTTCTCTTTAAACTTTTCAAAAATTTTAGCATTCACTGATAATTTTAATTTTAATCAATTATTACAGTAATGACTGCAAAATAGTGATTACTATAGTTGTTAGTTGGCATTCTGCTTTAAAAATGAACTTTCCCACTTCCCCACTTACTATCACTAAGACTGGGTAAGTCTTATTTAATGTGTGAGAGGATGTGTATGTGTTTTTTGTAAATATGGCTTCTTTGTAGCTGTATATGTGGTATATAAACCATGTATGTGATTTATATACACTGTAATTCATTGTGATGCTCAAATTCGTCAACTTTTGACTAGGGAGAACCTTTTAAAGTAGCTCCTATGACCTTTGGACATGTCTCCATCATTTTTTGGGGAGGATTTCTTTACTCTTTGGCATTCCCAAGATGCTCCAGAGTTACCTTTTATTTTCCCTGCCTCTTCTCAAGAAGTAAATATTTCTCTCTTTTTTGAGGGGAGGGGGAAAAAGTCTCACTATGTCACCCTCAGTAAGAGTGCTGTGGTGTCACAGCAACTTCCAACTCCTGGGCTTAAGCGATTCTCTTGCCTCAGCCTCCCCAGTAGCTGGGACTACAGGCGCCTACCACAGCGCCTGGCCATTTTTTGGTTGGAGTTGTCATTGGTGTTTAGCAGGCCCAGGCCAGACTTGAACTCAACCACCTTCGGTGTATGTGGCCATTAAGTCTTACTAATGTGTGAGCTGAGGGTGCTGAGCCAAAGTAGACATTTCTTAAAGGCTCTCTGATTTCCCTTTAGTGGGAGATGGTAATTAAGAATCAAGATCAGTATGCTAGCTGTGCTCCTTGTACTGGGGTATCATTTCTAGGCCTTTTCAGCACTCAGAGCTGAAAACAGTTTAACAACTTCAATATGAAATTGCCATATGGATTTTGCTTTGTATGAAGTTTAAATGTGAAATAATCGTGGTTCGTTTACTTGCAGTTTGACCCCAAGGGTTCTGGCTCCAGCTCCTTTTCCCTACTCCACTTTGCTTTTCCCTTTTCTCACAGTGAGAACTTGGTTTCCAACTTCAGTCTATACTCATTTAATTAATCTTAAAATGCATGTAAAATAGATTCAGAACTTCTGCCCTCAACTACTATAAAAACAGACCTATCAGACAGTTGGAGATTGTCTGCAGTTCTTTTTCTTTCTCTAGGCTGAGGATATATAGTCAGTATTGTGTTCAGAAGTTTCCTTCTGAGTGGTTATAGCAATCATTTAAATATAATTTGGTTCATAGCGTATGTTTCCATTCAGTTTTGGCATTTCTCTTGCTCTCTGCTTACTGATTTTATTTTTTGATTGCATATATCAAACATGTAACGTAGTTCCCAAGGCAAAGCTGTCCAGAGGTTTGTCATCCTTTCTCTGTTTCATTCCTATCAGGAGAGATTTTGTTTAATTTTCTTCTTTATTCTTCCTGTGTTTGTTTTACAAAAATAAGCAGATACATAAACATTGATCCTATTGCTTCGGAAGAGCATCTTAGTTCTTTAAAGTATTGGCAAAAATGCAGATAACGAGAGTGTATATCACTAGGGATAAAGTTAACTTTTTTGGAATTTTGCTTTGAAAGAGTTATTTCAAAATGGAATTTTGGTAACATTTAGCATAGGTATTTATGAAACACATGAAAGGGTTACTGTTAACTGATTGCATTGCTGTGCGTTAATAGTACTTCAGTCTGTTATTGAAGAATATAGGAAAGGAAATACCAAAATCTGGAATAAGATTTTTTAAAACTGCAAAAATTAATGTTAATAATTTATAGAGACACAGATACTTACTTTTTGGTAATGTATTGTAACCTGGTGTAAGCCGTTATTTTTTCCCTCATTTCTGCATTTTGACATTGCACAGTTGAAGAATATTTCTAAAACTATTCTGGAGTTAATAAAATGTCAATAACTTGTCTATATTTAAATATCACTCGTAGTCTTAGCACCACAGCAAGGATTTTATGATTTGAGAGTGATGCTGTAGGAACATGCTCAAGGCCTTACTAGAAAGCATGTCAAGAAAAAAAAAAAAAAAAAAACAGAACAAGGGGGGTCAGAGACAACAATATGAAGAAAAAACATAGAAAATTTATCTCACCAGAAACAGCACCTCTTCTCAGTCTCAGACAAGTGCTGCCTCCAGAAAAGCCAATTCCAGCGTTGGGAAGTGGCAGGATCGATATGGGAGGGCCGAATCACCTGATCTAAGGTAAGGCTGCTTTTAAACCTTGGATACTCCCTGATGTTTAGATCATCAGTGTTGTTTTGTCTTGTTAGTAATAAGTGAATCAGTTTCATACCCCCCACATTATCCTTTTCCAGGGCACGGCTGTGGGATTTCCAGTTACTTGATGAATTAGGACCTGCCTGTGTCTCACCACTCATCCTTCTGATCTTTCACGATATATAATAAACAGTTGCACTGAACCACACTGGGGAGTGTTTGGTGCACGCTTTCCCCTCCCTTGTTGCAGCTTAATTCTTCTTTCTCATACTATGTTTGGGTAAAAATTCCTTGGCTGCTTTACATGACTTACTAAAATCTAACCTGAGCCAGTATTAAGGACCTGCAAAATTTGACTCCACTGAATTTCTGATCCATATACCCAACTGCAGTGTGTAATCCTGCTGCTGCTTTCACTGGGTATACCAGGTGTCCTGGGATGGACTGTGTCATTTATTGTTACACTTTTACTAGTGATTGACCCCTCCTCATAGAATCTTGGTTTGGATTCTACATCTTGTATTTACAAGGCAGACACCATTGGGTGGATACTGTAATTTTTCTGAGCCTGAAATGTGGAAATAACTTCTTCCCTAAGGGATATTCTGGGAAGCAACTAAGCTAGGGTGTGCAGGCACATCGCCAGCACTGATCAACCTGAGAGATCACACTTGTTACCTGGCTTTGAAAATACATACCACGATTCCTTCCTAATTTACTTTTTGAGGTTTTAAGTAATTGTGGTATATGAGGTCTAATTTTGTTAGTTTTTATTCTGCTTTTGTTATAGAATTTTAAGTTTCTTCTTTGGAGCTTAATGCTGTATTAATGTGCTTTTAATTATTTAAAAACTTCATGTAAATCATGATCAGTTACCTTTGATTATAACAATTAAAAGAAAAACAAAAGGAGGCAACACTATCAAAATTTGATTTTCTTAGATTTCTTTTTTTATAGAGTCTTTATATGTATTCTGAACATGAACTGTAAGAATTTCTATTCAGTTTGCTTTGATAGGATATCATATTGGAAGCAAATAAGTTTATTCACACTTAAAAGTAGGTTATTCATCTCAAAGTAAGAATACGCAAACTATAAGTCTAGTAACTTAATACAAGTAAAAATGTATTATCTGTGTCCTTAGAGAATAATGTGAGGTGCATGTGTTGCTTTAGGAGCTTAAGATACTTATTTCAAAAGTATTCAGAGACTGTTTCTCATATAATATTAGTTGGTCTTTGTTTTTTAAACTCTAAAATTCTATTTGAGAAACCAGTACTAATTTTTAAGAGTTATTTTAGGCTCGGCGCCTGCGGCTCAAGTGGCTAAGGCGCCAGCCACATACACCTGAGCTGGCAGGTTCGAATCCAGCCCGGGCCCACCAAACAACAGTGACAGCTGCAACCAAAAAATAGCCGGGTGTTGTGGTGGGCGCCTGTGGTCCCAGCTACTTGGGAGGCTGAGGCTGAGGCAGGAGACTCGCTTAAGCCCAGGAGTTGGAGGTTGCTATGAGCTGTGATGCCACGGCACTCTGCCCAGGGGGACAGCTTCAGGCTCCATCTCAAAAAAAAAATAAAGAGTTATTTTAAATAAAGAAAAGTTAAATCTGGTAAGTGTGGAGTAAAGTGTATGAACCTTTTCATATTTAATATTTTTGTGGAACCCAAAAGGTTTAGTACTTTTGTGAACACAGGCAGTCCTCGGGTTATCAATGAGATAAGTTCTTTAGGTTCGTTCTTAAGTTGAATTTGTATGTAAGTTGGAGTGGGTACATTTACCTATTTATTACCTGAATAGCCTTGTTTATGAGTTATATGTCAACCTGATGTAACTTGGGAACTTGCTATAATAGTCACAGTTCATAAATGCTCTGTATGTAAATTGGAAGTTTATAACTTCAGGACTGCTTGTAATGTAGTTTCTATATAGTAACTAGATTATCATAGTGCATCAAAGAATGCTTGTATTTATATTTAACCTAGCCAACAAGGTGAACAGCCTATTTATGGATCCTAAAAGGACCAGACAAGATGAACTTTAATTATAAATTGATAATCATGTTACTATTAATAATGAATCTTAAATTGGATTTGGATTTCAGGGCTAGTTGTGTCAGTAAGGACTTGTGTGGCTTGAGGAGAGTTCTCTAAAGTCTGTGACGCCACCACTGTGTTTGGCACATGTGGGAGCCGGACTGTGTAATTGGGGGGATGTCTTCAGCCCTGAAATTCTTTATTTTCTGACTAGTGCCTGGTTTACATGGAAAAAGAAATCTGAGAAATTAGGGAATTTGCCTTCAATTACAGCTGCAATTACAGAGGCAAGGCCAGGACTAGAGCATCTGGTTTTCTACCTTTTAGTACCTGCAGGTCAGATAGGTTGACTGTTGTAGGCAAATGCATAGAAATACTTAAAATTGGTTATCTTTCATGTTATTTTAAACTTAATATTTGTTTTCATTTTTGCTTTATTGTTTTAACATATGAGTTTTTCTTTATATCAGTTATTTGACTAAGAACTTTTTACATAAACGTACGCTTTTTCATAATAGTTTATTTCTTGACATAAGGTGCTTGGTTTATAGGGAAGATAATTGATTCTTGTACCTAAAAATGATACATGTCACTTTGCCTATCCTTCTTCTTCCTCCTCCTCCTCTCAAAACAGATATTTTGGAAACTGAAAACTCTGCAGTCTGAATTTGGGATTAGTTTAGGGAATATGTGTAGTAGGGAATTTGATATTTGTATATTGTGCTTTTGAAAATTCTAAAAATACATACTTTAGAGAAAAGTTGCTTTTTGGTTTTTAAATGTTGTGTGTGTCGGTGCGTATACACACCTTCTTACACAGCATAAGATAGAAAATTAGATTCGAGCTCTGTATGAAATGTAACTGATAAGCATGGAATTTTTTTTTGAGGTATTGCTTAAATCTGTAAAGGGCAAGTAAATAATGGTTGAGATTCTTTTTGTAAGTTACTATATTTGAAAACAGACCAATTACCTCATTCTAGTTACTCTTGATATATATAACATAGTCTTTTTTAAACTTGATTTAAGAGTATTTTTGAAGCTGTGTCTCATGATGGCATTTTATTGGTGTAAGTTTCCTTTAAAAATTTGTATTTAAATGACATGAAGGCCATGTTGACCAGTTTGACGGAAGTATTTCAGATTGCATGTGAAAACCCCACACTGTACCCCAGAAGTGCATTAATGTACATAGTTACCATTCAATAAATTAAAAAAAAATTTGTATTTATAACTCTTGTCAAGCCAGTTAGTAAAAAGAATGAAGCAGTTATAGAATGTGAAATATTGAAATTGGCAGTATGAATGATTTCTATGAAGTTATCCTATGTGTGCTTTATTTCCATTTTATTTATTTTGAAACAGAGGGTCACTTGTTGCCCTTGGTAGAGTGTTTTGGTGTCAGCTTACAGCATCTCAAACTCTTGGGCACAAAAAATACTCTTCTCTTGCCTCAGACTCCCAGGTGGCTGGGGCTAAAGGCACTCGCCACAGTGCCCAGTTGTGGGGTTTTATTTTGTTTTTTTTTTTGTTTGTTTTTCTTAGAGACTATGTCTCTCTCTTGCTCAGGCTGGTCTCAGACACTTGAGCTCAGGCAGTCCACCCACCTCAGCCTCCCAGAGTGCTATATAGGCGTGAGCCATTTCTTTCTTTCTTTTTTTTTTTTTTTTTTTTGAGACAGAGCCTCAAGCTGTCCCCCTGGGTAGAGTGCTGTGGCATCACAGCTCACAGCAACCTCCAACGCTTGGGCTCAAGCGAGTCTCCTGCCTATGCCTCCCAAGTAGCTGGGACCACAGGCAGCCGCCACAATGCCTGGCTATTTTTTGGTTGCAGCCATCATTGTTGCTTGGTGGGCCCGGGCTAGATTTGAACCTGCCACCTTAGGTGTATGTGGCTGGCGCCTTAGCCACTTGAGCCACAGGCACAGAGCCGAGCCATTTATTTCCATTTTAAAATAACAGGTTCTGCTCCTCATAAATAAGTTTCAAATTCTCAGTCTTTATTCTTAAGCTCATGTTCCAGTTTCAGAATGCTTTTTAAGTGAGTTATACTCTTGAATGAGGAACAGTTAAAATTACTTTTCAATCTTGAATCATGAATATATTCAAACCTGCTTGTATTTCTTGCAATAGACAAACACAAAATGTATAATAAAACTAGAGATTAAATATATATGTATATATATGACCACTGTATATAAGAATGACCTCTTCATCTGTTCTCAAGCCTACCTCCTTGATTGTCTTGACGAGATTCAGTGAGCAGATGCATCTGTACCTTGTAACAGCTGATTGAACTCTCTGAATGCCTTGTTACTGTAGTGTGTAGTTCATAAGTTTTTATGTGATTAGACATATCAGGGCTTTTATTTTACATTTTGAATAAAAATAAGAGCCATGTCTTTCCCTATCATTTCCCTATCAGTGACACACTTAAAAGCATGAGAGTAACCATAATTTGGCACGTCAGGCTTTATTCCAAGCTTTGTATAGAAGTGAGTGAACTTGACTATACTGGTCATTGGTGTCCAGTGAGTCAAATTAGAGCACATCTTACCTTTAAACATCCAGAGTTTTGTTTGTTTTATTTTAAATAGAGTTCAGAAGTAAGTTACACTTTAAAAATTAAGGCACCAGAAAAATTAGTATAGAAAACACTTAGTATGAAAGAAGGGAAGGAATTTGGAGTTGATTTACTGAGCCTGAAGCCCAGTGCTGCCACCTTACTGTGCAAAAATCATTGTGGAAGTGAAACTAACTGGGCTTATACCTCACTTGAAATGTACGGGTAAGAGTTAAGTAATTTCTAGGCTTGTGAAAATACCTGCTGTAGGGCTCAAAAGATAAGCTCAGGCCCCCAGAAAGCGGGGTGGGGTGGGGGGGGTGGGGGTGGGGGGGTGGTTCTGTCAGTCTGGAGCAGGGATTTTGCAGCTGGTGGGCCACACATTGGTGTGGGTCTTAGGAGGGACAGGAAGAATTTTAAAATCATTAATTATTTTTGAAAGAATTTCAAAGCACAGTAAGTATGTTCTTTTTTTTTACTCTTTTTTTTGATAAACATAGTATAAGTGTACCGCGGAAGTTTACCCATAGGGTCGTGTGTGCTTTGAGGTGTAAAAGGTTGAAAACACTGGTCTAGAAAATAAACTGTGTGTCCTGAAGACATTTTAAATTTTGTGATTTTTGTTTTGGATGTATGCCATTTTAATGGACAGGATTTTTCATTAATCTTCACTTGAACATTAGAATGTATTAATTTTCCTCGTAAATTGTGTTTGCACTGTCGAGAAAATTACTCTTAAGCTTGTGAAAGTAAAACACAGGTGTAGAAGCAGAACCTTGTCAGCCCATAAAGCTGCACAGTCATTATAGAGACAGGAATGAGCACAGCCTTACCTGAATTACCAGACCTTGATGGTTATGACTTTGGGTAATAAAGGGACAAATATTAGTTTCTATCTGCTACTTAAAATGATTTCTAGAGGAGAACAAAATGTTTGTAAGTCTCTTTGTTGAACATGCTATTAAACTTGTAATCTTCAACTTTGGCTATATATTGGAATTACCTGGAAAGCTTAAAAAAATTGATGCTTAAGCTCTAGAGACTCTAAATAGTCTGGTGTACACTGTGGATGTCAGTATTCTTTTTTTTTTTTTTTTTCCTGAGACAGGGTCTTGTTTTGTTGCCCTCGGTAGAGTGCTATGGTATCATAGCTCACAGCGACCTCAAACTATTGGGCTTAAGAGATTTCTTACCTCAGCCTTCTGAGTAGCTGGGACTACAGAAAGCTGTCACAATGGCCACCGGGGTAGTTCTTCTATTTTTAGTAGCAACAGGGTCTCTCTTGCTCAGGCTAATCTTGAACTCTTGAGCTCAAGCAGTCTGCCTGCCTTGGCTTCCCAATGGGCTAAGATTATAGGTAAGAGCCACCACACCTGGCCTGGCATCAGTATTGTTAAGAACTGCTCTGATGATTCTGATGTGAAGGCAAGGTTGAGGACTACCCATTTGGAGGCTTGATTCTTGGTTGGCATAAAAATTAAAATCAGATACTGGCTGAGAATCTTGAAGTATCACTTGGCAGTAAAACGACAGGTGCAGTTGTTACCGGAACTGATTATTTCCATAGCATTTTGCAGCCTCACACAGTTCTTTCCTTTTTGTTATTCTCGTTTAACTTATATTCTCTGCTTCCTTAACATAGTCTTTAGGTGGTCACCACTGCTAAAGGTGGATCACGTTTCTCTTGCAGCAGATGGTTAGAAATCCTTCCTGCATGTTCCCACATCCTTTCTCTTTGCTGTGCTCTGACCTCCATCTGCAGTGTCCTCTCTTCCCATCCTCTATGTTGAAAGCCGTCCTCCATGTCTTTAACTTGGGAATATGAAATAGCCACTTTCTAGGTTTTGGTTTTTTCCTTCCCTAGAGGATAGACCTTTGAACTGTCTGCTGCTCAATTCTTATTGGAAGCTCTGCTATGAGAAGACATTCATAGATTTGCACAAAGAAATGTAGCCCATGCGTTCTTTTAGAGTAGTGGTTCTGAACTTTCTTTGAAGCAATAACCCATCTGAAAATTTGCTAAAAACTAAGGACTTCAGCCTGAAAATTACGTATGTGTCCACATGTATGTGTGTCGGTTTAGGCACCTCCTGATCCCTCTGCAGAGAACCATGTCTGTCAAGTACAGTGCAGTTCGTAGTTGAGACCTGACCATCAACAAGGCTAAGGAGTCAGGCCACATTGTTCTGCTTCTCTTGATTGAATTGCTTTTATTGAATTGTACTTTCATGCTAGTGTCACTCAGCATTGAACATTTTGAGAAACAGCTGTGTTTTTATTATAGTGATATTGGAGACTTTATTGCAGTTTTTGAAAGCATGAGGTGGCAATTCATTAGTAGGTTGTGAAATCAATTTGGTGGTCACAACCAATATTTCCTGGCTTTGTATTATTTTGATATTTTCTTATGTTATATTTAAATGTTAATGAAATCATATTTTATTTTAATGTTACTCTTTTCTTTATAGTATTGTTTTATGGATTTTTAAATTTTTTATATATATGTACTCAATTGTTATGCAAATTATATATCTTACTGTGTTTTGTCATCATTAAAGTTTAAAAACTTCTCTTGAAGTGGACTCAAAGGAGATTTTTTTCTCTTTATTCTGATCTGTAAAATGGCAGTAATAAGGTTATATGAGAAAAAAGTGCTTAGAACAGTGCTTAACCTAGTACACAGTAGGTGCTCCATAAATACTAGCTATCATCATCATTACTATTACCAGGAAAAGCAATCTTCAGAGCCCGTGCTTTGTTTTTATCTTACACACAGCAGCTCAGAGGTCAGCAGCTGACCTTCTGTCTGGCTTCCCGGGTGCTGATCTGCAAAGCAGGTGGTCTTCAGACCCTCTGGGGCATCAGAATCCTCAAAAAGAGCATTTTAAACCAAATTCTACTATAATTTCAGAGATCAGGCTCTTGTGAACATTCACTTACCTGTTTAAACTGCAGAGTAATGCCTGCACTCAGTGTGGTTAGTTTCTGGCCTAGCTTTTTACTAGATGGTTGAGTCCAACATGGAGAAGAGAATTGTCAGTGTTAAATATTATCTGCTTCTTGTTACTGTATTACGTATTGTCTGTCTGTCACGAAACATTTGTGAGAAAAAAGTAAATGTCATATTTCTGATGAAGGTGTATCAGTTTATGGGGTAAACATACCTGGAAACAGAGGTATTATTAAAATGTAGGAATTGGAATTTTCTGAACTCCCTCCCAGGGTATATACTTAAGGCGCCTTTCTCAGTTGTATGTTTTTAGAAACATAGTGTTTGTCATTTGTAATCTTTGGTGAGTAAATCCATTTAAATCTGGGAAATAGTGATTGGACTTCTCTGGCCGTATTTAATGTAAACCTAAGAGATGAGCCCTCCATGTGCTCAAGAATTTTTGAAGCCCATAGATTTTTAGAAACAGATCATAAAAGACAGATTGTAGAAATCTTTCCCCTTAACAGAAAAGTTAGAGTCTTAATATCGAGATTGAATTTTTACTACTTTTAACAGTTTAGAGAATTTGCTGTCTAATTTCAAATCCAGAGAAATTTGTGAGAATTTGTTCTTGATAAGAATAAATATAAAAGTGGAGAGGGATGACTCCCGGGATAGGGAATAGAAAAGAACCAGAAAGGAAGTGAGTAGAGTCGAAGGTGACAGTGTTGACAGGGAAGTCCTGGCCTCAGAACACAGTCCTGTGTGGGGTCGGATGTGAGAGTCTGAGATGGACCCAGGGCATGTGCCTTGATGCGATGTTCTGGGTATAGCTTTGTAATTATCTAAGTTTTAGAGAAGAAATTGGAGAAATATTTGTTTGATGTTAGAGGTATTTGGATTTTTCTAACATGTGAATGTTAGAATATTTCCCAGCTATTTTAGAGGGTATAAGTTAGGCAAAATCATTTTTGGTCTTTTGAGATCGTGAAGGAATCTCAGAGGTTAATAATCTAGGCATGAATTTAGAAAGAATTGAGTTTTTTTTGTTTTTTGTTTTTTGTTTTTTGTTTTTGAGACAGAGCCTCAAGCTGTCTCCCTGGGTAGAGAACTGTGGCATCATAGCTCACAACAGCCTCCAACTCCTGGGCACAGTCTCCTGCCTCAGCCTCCCAAGTAGCTGGGAACACAGGCGCCTGCCACAGTGCCCGGCTGTTTTTTTGGTTGCAGCCGTCATTGTTGTTTGTCGAGCCTGGGCTAGATTCGGACCTGCCACCTTAGGTGTATGTGGCTGGTGCCTTAGCCACTTGAGCCACAGGCGCCGAGCCAAAATTGAGGGGTTTTTTTTTGGTTTTTTTTACTAAAATTATAGAGAAAGGAAGTCTTAAGTGGGCAAGAAATGTAAATAGGACTTAATTACTTGAAGACATTTCACATGTCATTGTATACTTTTTATAAAGCTGTCTTTATTTTTATGAGCATAAAATTAGTTGTGAAGTGTTTTAAGATCCACTTGAGACAGACTTTCACTAACTCAGGATTTCTGGAAGGTCCCTAACAAAGGTGAGTTATCTTGTTGGAAGGAAGCACACTTCAAGGGAAAGGGCCTCTGGCTGTGGGGTCAGAAAGATTCAGGTTGAAAGTTGGTTTTCCCTTTAATACGTTGGTCAGGGACTTTACCCTGGACTCTGGGTGTCACTTTGTTGTCCCTAACAAGTGTCCAGTGATTTTCAAGTTGAGAGTTTTTGTGAGGGGTAACAGGCCAGGCATCAAACAAGTGGTAGCTGCTGTTATTGGTCATTTTAAGAACCTAACCTGGTGACTGTGGAAGGATCATGGTATTGTAATTGTTTTACTTCTTCCTATAAAGTTTTAAAGGTAGGAGTGTTCAGAACTGAACCATGAATGAAGAGAAATTCATCTGATTTGATCTACTCTTCATTGCCTCTTTGTACAGGTGACTTCTGTTATTTTGTTAGGCTTATGTACTTGTACAAAGTCCTTCTGGAACTGCACAGTAGCTTTTAACATTATTTTAAATTCGTAAAAAACAACTTACCAGATTTTCCTATGAAATTTGCCACAGTATTGTGGGAGATTGTTTTTCCATATACCCACATTGGAAGTAGGGCGAGTATTTAAATATTTGGATTTTTCTATCTAAAGGTAAATTATTAGAAATGGTTCCCTTTATATGTTTTTTAATGCTTAAAGTATATCACTAAGAAAAATATCCTGTGTGTTTCAAAATGAACATTATTTCAAACCTTTTTATGGTAGAACTCTGATAATGAGTGTTAAGATTGTCGTGGCAAAACACTGTATTCCTTTTATGTCTAGCACTTGCTCTTGGATTCAGTTTCACAAAAATAAGTTCATTTAGAGACTATTAAAAATAGTATATTTAGAAGAAAAGCTACTTAGAATTCATCACTGTGATCATTGTTGGGTATGTTAGTTTTAGCTAACTAGTAAAACAGTTTATGACAGTATAAAGTAGTGTCAACTCATTGAGTTTTTTTCAATCCGTTGTAACCTGACTCTATTTTAAAATACATGCATTCATTTCTCACTTAATATTTTGATTAGTTTTCAAACATCTAATTGGATGAAACTGAATGGATTCAATCTTTATGTTCCAGGAGATTACCTGGAGCCATTGATGTCATTGGTCAGACGATAACCATCAGCCGCGTGGAAGGGAGGCGGCGAGCAAACGAGAACAGCAACATACAGGTTGAGTATTAAAATGGTTCCAACTGGAAGATTGTGCATGCATTTATTCAAGTTTGCCAGGCTATGTTTGAAGTTTTATACAAAGGGATTTAAAAGAATCAGCGATCCTTGTGTTTTTATTTATCTCTGGATCTTTTGTAGTATGGTTTTTCATTTTCTTTGTTATAAATGTAATACAGGTTGAGTATCCCTTGTCAAAAATGCTTGGGCCCAGCAGTGTTTCGGATTTTGGAATATTTGCATGTATATAGTAAGATACATCTTGGTGATGGGAATCAAGCTGAAACATGGAATCTGTTGCATAAATAATTTGTCATAATAATTGATTCATTATCTTTTTCTTCCCTGGGAACTCTGAATAAACTGTTGTGGTGGACTTGCCTTTTGACTACCTGTCACATAGGAGTCGGGTGTGGAATTTTCCACTTGAGACAGATTTTGGAGCTCAAAAAATTTCAGATTTTATACTTCAGATTTTTGGATTTGGATTTTGTGTCTGTTCAACAAAAATTGGAATATGGAAAAAGTTTAATAAAAGAAAAGGAGCACTGATGACTCTGCCGCCTTTTTAACTTTTTGACATATCTCTTACTACTAAGCAAAATTGGGATATTGTTGTATTAACTGATACTTCCCACTATTCTGCTTTGATCCTGTGTTCTTCATTCTCCCTTTCTGAGTACATTAAAAATGTCTAAAGTGTTTTTATTAGTGTAGGATATTCTTTTTAGCAATGTTATTTCTAAAATAGAAGATAATCGCCTTTTTCTTAATGTTACGATTTCTTAAATAATTGTTCTCTAAGAAATGGTTTGTCAACATAAGCCTTACAAATATGACTATCTTTAAGTATAGGAAAAGTTAATGATGGGAGGGACTGTATCTTTAAATGATGTGCTCTAGTCAGCAAAGATTTGAGAAGTATAAATTACATGTACAACATTATATTGGCTGCCTTTAATTTTTCTCAAGCCTATTCATATATTCCTAGGGAACATGTGAAAAATCCAAATTTCTAAGTACCACTTTACTTGCTGTGTTATTTAAGGAGGTTTGGGGTGTTTATAATGGTGTCTGTCCCTTACCTGTTCACACAGATAAGCATTTGGCAAACACTGCTTTGTTTTTCAAGCATAAACCCTTAGTCTAAAAGTCACAGGCTCCCATGAAGAAGTTCTCTCCACGTGTTACTGCCCCGTCGCCTGCATCCTGTTGATGCGCTTCTGACAGTCTGGTGACCTTGGCACGTAGTGATGACCGGCCTCAGCAGAGTGAAAGTCTGCCCTGCTGCCGTGTCTGTTTCTAAACAGCTTTCTGTGATGAATGATGGAACCTTAACTCGGACACTTTAACTTGGGTTGGGGGACAAGATGACTTGCTACGTTGTACTTACAAAGTACTTGTTCCCATTTGGAACATTTTTATTACTTAATTACTTAATTTTTCTTGTGATGACCCAGTTTTTCTTAGGCTTTGGTTGAGTGTGTGCTATGTGAGCGTAGATAGATGAGTATGTGTAGCTGTACATAGAAACACAACTGTTACTCCCCTCAAAAATATGTGTATGTGAATTAAACTACTTTTTACTGTCTTAGATAAAATGACATTAATTTACCCAGCTTACTCTTAGATAACAACATTTGCTCATCTATTTAATTACTGTGCTTTACTTCTAGGTCCTTTCTGAAAGATCCGCTACTGAAGTAGACAATAATTTTAGCAAACCGCCTCCATTTTTCCCTCCAGGAGCTCCTCCCACCCACCTCCCACCTCCTCCGTTTCTTCCACCTCCTCCAACTGTCAGCACTGCTCCACCTCTGATTCCACCACCAGGTAAATAGTAAATTAGACATTTGATTTTGACAGAAAAATAGCCTATGTTTCCTTTATTGAATTGCACAAAATATATATTGTGAAATAATATATATTTGATTGCGTTGCATTAGAAGTAATAATACTAATATTATGTTAAGTCGTCAACAAATTCATGCTGAAACAGATACGTACGTGTCTTGCCTTTGCAGTGTGGCCAAGAGGCAGTATTTACTGTAGTGATCCCCACACTGAGGTCGTCAGTAGTAAATGTGCAAATCCATATGCAATTATAAACCATGTGTTAGCATGTTGGAAAAAAATTATAAAGCTATCTTTAGAATTGGAGTACGTAAAACAAAATTATAATCTTTGGAGAGATTGCAATTAAATTTAAGTCTGGTCTTCTTTCGTTTTTATGTTGGTTTCCTTTTATGAGACTGCTGTTGGGTACCTGGTATTTACTTTCATTAAACAAGGCAGAAAAGTAATGTAAATTTTTATGGTATTTTTAGTTACTTTTAATTATTAAAAACAGTAGAGAAAATAATTCACAAATAATCTCTGATATTCCCAATAGGTTTTCAACATTTATCAATCTTAACCAAATTTTTGTGAAACTTAACAGCAGTGATTGAGATTGTAATTATTTTTTTCATAGGGAGAACGCCTCCTGGGGTTTGCTTCCTCATAATAAAAGCAGCTTGTATGGGAGAGCCAGGCTCTCACTCACCTTGCATTTGTAAGAGAAGTGTCTTTGTTTTGAGATAGCAGTTGTGGTCAGAGCACAGAGCCGAATACAGGGTTCAGTAGTCCTTACCTGAATTTTCCTCCTTAGCCTCTGAATGTCAGCTACTGCCTTTGCCCTTCTTCTTCAATACCTTTGATTTCTGTCCCCTGTCAACTCTGCTCTCAGAAGGGATAAGAAAAATATTATGAAAAATGACTTGTGGCTTTAGAGAATCTGTTGTCTCAAAAATTGAGGAAAGAGAAGGCTGGAGTAGGTTAGAGGTCTTTTCTTCAGACAGCATTCTTCCTAAAGGTCAATGAATTTCTTGTTTGAACAACTGAATAAGACACAAATCATTTATAAGTTGGCATTGGACACATGATTCTTGGGTTTTTAATATGCTGAGTATCAACCAGATGGAAGAGGACTTACATGACTCATAAATGAGTCCTTTGTCCTCTGAAAAAGAGTTAAGTAAAATGTAGAAATACTTAAGTTTTGAATTTATTTGATTAATGAGACTAAAAAAAATCATTATGATGTTAGTCCTTATGCTAGATTGCTTTGTATTTAAACTTTACTTGGTATTAAAGGTGATTTGAAGGCATTTTCTTCTTTTGAAATTGTCAAAAATTTTATTTTTAACTGACAACAGTGGTGTGTATTTATAGGGTACAGTGTGATGGTCTGATCAATGTGTACATTGTGGATGATTAATCATGCCAGGTAACATATCTGTCACTTCACATTTATCATTTTTTGATGATGAGATTATTTAAAATCTTTTAGCAATTTTGAAATACACAGTTGTTATTAACTGTAGTCATCGTGTTTAGTTCAGGATGTCTGTAAAACTTAACTCCTCTTATCTAACCTAAACTTTGCCCTGTGAACGTCATCTCCCATTCTCCTCCCACACCTTTCAGCTTCTGCGAACCACCATTTTACTCTCTGCTTCTTTTTTTTTTGAGACAGAGTCTCACTATGTCACCCTCAGTAGAGTACTGTGGCGTCACAGCTTACAACAACCTCAAACTCTTGGGCTTAAGTGATTCTTTGCCTCAGCCTCCCGAGTAGCTGGGAGTACAGGCACCTGCCACAACGCCCGGCTATTTTTTGTTGTATTTGTTTAGCTGGCCAGGTTCGAACCCGCCACCTTGGCTGTATGTGGCTGGCACTGTAACCACTGTGCTCCAGGCTCCGAGCCTCCTCTCTACTTCCATAAGTTCAGCTTCTTTAGATTCCAGTTAAGTGGGATTGTGTCTTTGTCGGCTATTCACCCAGCATGATGTCACTGTAAATGACAGAATGAAAGCATGCCCTCATTTACTCACTAATAATGCACATATATTCCCAATACACAGACGGTTCTAAAAAGTGTGTACACAATTGATGAAAGGAAAAAGTGTTAAAATTGTAACATCACGGTAATTACAAGAGGTGCAAGATACAACAGACACATAGCAAACACCATTGGTGTATGGTGAGCGTTACCATTGTAAGAGTGTTTCCTTTTCTAAAATGTATGTACATTTTTTGGCACCTTCTCTGTGTGCGTGTGTATAATACACACATATGTAATGTTGAACTGATATGTTCAGTACTACTAGTTGTTTAAATAATAGAGAGATGGTATGAATTAAAGATGAAAAAATAAATACTTCACTGGTGTAAGAATATCCAGAAATTTAGGCAGTGGCATTATCTGAAAGTTTACTTTTTTTCAAAATGATAAGATTACTCCATTTTTTTGGCATATAGCCCCTGTTTATAAGTGTAACAGGTCTTTGAGTAATGTTTGGGTTGTTGATGGCATTTTATGGTGGAGTGTTCTGATTGTTTTTTGTTGCTAAATTTACTTAATGGTAGTTTTCAGCTCTGCGCTTTTTATATTTTTACACCTGTGCAGCTTTCTTTGATGTATGTTCTTGGGTTATGTTTCCATGCTGTTCTGTCAGCACTTAAGCAACACAGATTCAGATGAATTCCAATATTACTTCCAGCAGTGCTTAACCGTAGCTTATATACTGGGGGATACCAATTCAAACAAACAAACAAAACAAATAAATAAAACCAAGTATTTGGAAATTGGAATTGGATTACTCCTTATTTTTACTAGAATGTGAGCTATTAGGGAGAATATAGGCTATATATTTCCATCTGTGTTTCCCTACAGTGCCAGTCACAGCGTCTCTAAATACGTTAGCTGATTGTGTGTGTGTGGTTAACTATATATAGTTAGCTAATGTAGGTTAATTCTCTAAATACGTTAGCTAATTAACTACATAGATATATAGTTACCTCTATATAACTATAAAAAGACTACTAAGCTAATTATATAGATATATATATATAGTTACCTCTATATAACTATAAAAAGACTAGTTTATAGTTATATAGAAGTAACTATATATAGTTAACTTAATTAGCTAAAGTATTTAGAGAATTAACATATGTTAACTGTATACATATACAGACACACATGTATGAACAGAAGTGACTTTCAGATTGACAGCTGAATGATACATTTAATTGAAATGGATGCTGGCTCTGTTTTAAAAACAAGATGGTAGAATAGGCGTATAGCAGCTAAGTGCACACCCTGCTGAAAGACAATTTTCAGTTACTATTTACTACAGAAGCGCATGGTTACATTGTGTTCTATAGTTTGTTATAATTTAAATCACCTTAAAAATCACAAGAACCTAGTGAAAGAAGGTTGTGACTCAGTAGTCTTTATTAAAAAAGTATTGCCTTAAAAGGTACTCCATTTTACAGAAAAACCGGCATTTTCTGCTTTCTTTAAAAATACTGAAAAGAAAAGGAGAAAACAATTTAAGAGTTGAATGTAAATGTATTTTAATACATTTGCTTTTGTAAACATTAAATTTCTAATGCATAAGTTTTTAAGATTAAAGTCCTAAAAGTATGATGAAACAGATATAGTAATAATATATTATTCTTGTATTTTGGGGTGACCTTAAGTCCAGATTTGCTTGGAGCAGCCCTACTTTATACTATTTTTTATCTTAGCATAATTATTTTATTCATTCTTAGAAAGGCCCTGGTTGGGGATAGCACATGTAAAATTTGCGGTCAACTTCTTGGAGGTTTACAGATATGGCCCATTGCATAAGAAGGTGGCCACTCCTTACCAGTTATGAGGTGGCAGAGACCGCTCTCATCTGAAGGATTTCATTGTAAAGCAGCCAGCTGAAGAAGAGAGAAGTATTACTGCCTCTCCCTCAAACACACGTCTACAGATATGTCCAAAACCAATTTAGTTACAGAGGACAGAATGTTTCTGGCAATAATATGTTTTTATGTTAGGGTACAACAAAGATGGACAAGGTCTTAGGAAGTGCAAAAGTGTTGTATGTGGTTCCTTACAGTCGTGTTTGACAGTAGCTTGAAAACAAATACTGGTTGATCAAGGTTTTTGATAATTTTTAGAAAATCTGTTATTTTCATTTTCTAGTGAGCCAGAAAATAGTTTCTATTGTGTTAAGTTTTCCTCAGACCATCGTTAGTGTGGTTTCATGCTGCTTCTGAGTAATAATAGAAATAATAGCTAATACCTAGAATGCTCACTTCTGAAAAATTATTCTGAGCACATCTTATGGATTAACTCATTTGATTCTTGAACATAATCTGAAGTAGATATTCTAATTTTATAGATAGGGAAACCTAGGTTTAAGGAATTTGACCAACAGAACCAGAATTCCATTCCAGGCTGTTGTTTTTTTTTTTTTTTTTTGAGACATCATAGCTCATAGCAACCTCAAACACTTTTAGCTGGGACTGTAGGCCCCCACCACAATGCCCCACTATTTTTAGAGGCAAGGTCTTGCTCTGGCTCAGGTTGGTTTTGAACCCATCAGCTCAGGCAATTCACCCATCTCGGCCTCCCGAGTGCTGGCGTTATAGGTGTGAACTACTGCACTGGAAGAAAATCTTATTTTCTTTTTTTTGCAGTTTTTGTCTGGGGCTGGGTTTGAACCCACCACCTCCGGCATATGGGGCCAGCGCCCTACTCCTTGGAGTCACAGGCACTGCCCCCTTATTTTCTTTATGAACTATGTTGAAATGAATCAGTGCCTATGTCAGGGAAACTGTGTTACTGTTTTATGTATATTCACCACAGTAGATGCCTGAGAACTTTTTTTTTTAAAAAGCAGTTCCCTGATTTCGAAATATATACATATATATCTTTGTGAGTGGGGAAGTTAGGGAGATTATAAAGAGCAGAATCACTTTTTTTTAAAAGATCCAGTTAAGGTTTTGCTGTTTGTCTGATTTGTGTTAGGAAGTTTATGTTTAACTGAGTACGACAGTTTTGAAATACGTATTTTATGGAAGAAAAACTGTAAAATTGGAAGGACGTTATAGGGCAGGTGATTTTGTGTTTGCCTGTTTATTGTAGTAAAACATACATTTACCATTATTATGTAGTAAATTTTTACCAAATTATGTAGTAAAACATATATTTACCATTTTAACTATTTACAAGTGTTCCTTGACATTAAATACACTGACAGTGTTATTTACCCATCATCATGATCTCTGCCGAAAACTTTCTCATCATCCCCAACAGACACGCTGTACCTGTCACACATTAGTCCTGGGTAACCTTGATTCTACTTCTGTTTTATGAATTTATTTATTCTAAGTACCTCATATCGATGGAATCACTGATTTGTCTGTGCTTGGCTTACTTTATTTCTGAAATACAGAATTTAATTAGTGATTGAGAATTTTGTGATATGCTTTTAATTTAGGCTTTCAAATGCTAATTTACTTTAGTGTCATGTTTTATTTAAATTTTCATAATGCAGTTTATTGAAGGATAGAAGGCAAGTTCAGTTTAACTCATTTCTTGTTGCATTAACCTAGGATTAAGGCTCATTTGACCATGTTTCTGTAGGTCGTGGGAAATTAAAATCTAGCCCAGTATTTTCAATCCCACTAAGTTGAGGAAGGCCCTGGGGTTTACTGAGTATTTTCAGTCCCACTAAGTTGAGGAAGGCCCTGGGGTTTACTGAGATGTAACCCAGTTACCCGGACCACAAACAAGCCATCTCTGCCTTTGAAGTTGCCTGTGGGGTTTGGCTGTGTATTTCGATAGCAGAGGTATCGATTCCTTCCTGAAAGACTGTTGTCATGTAGATCAGTATCTTACTAGACATCCAGTAATTGTGTGAACTCAGAAATCGTATTCATTCCTTGAATACCTTGGCTTTGGATTAGACACGATGCGCCGGTTTCCTCTGAGACCTGCATTTCCTTTTTTTCTTTCTTTCTTTTTTTTTTTTTTTTTTAAGAGAGAGTCTCATTTTATAACCCTTGGTAGAGTGCTGTGGCGTCGCAGCTCACAGCAACCTCCAGCTCTTGGACTTAAGCGATTCCCTTGCCTCACCTCTTGAGTAGCTAGCACTACAGGAACCTGCCACAACGCCAGGCTATTTTTTTCTTGTTGCAGTTTGCCAGGGCGGGTTCGAACCTGCCACCCTCAGTATATGGGGCCGGTGCCCTAATCACTGAGCCACAGGCGCCGCCCAGGTCTACATTTTCATTAGATTGTTTTCCTCTTAGCAGTCTGGTTCTTCAGCATAGCAGTTATGCTCAAACTGGTTACAGATTTTTGTAAGGTTTTTTAAAAAACTCTTCAAAATTACTCTAGACCCCAAAGAGTTTTGGTTTATGTTTGTTATATCTATCTAATTTTTCATATTATAAGTTAAAATTTTAAAATATTTAGTGACACTCATAATAAGCTCATTACATGTAAATACAAAATTTAGTGACAAACAGTTATTTTTTAAAAAATTTAGGGAGAGCTGGCCTTATTTTATACTTTCTAAATCTCTTTACAGTGTGGCTTAATAGAAAAAAAAAAATGGAGTTCTCTGATTTGTTTCTGCCTTGAATCTTCTGCCATATCTCAAGTCAAAGGTCCAGTTGTTCTTGGCTGTTGGACTGAGAGGGCTTAGCTCCTCCCTGGTTGTGGTCCTGTCCACCAGGGCAGCCTGCTTCATTGAAGCATGAAGGGAAGGAGGCAGTGGACATCATGTCTCTGGTCACCTAGTCATGGAAGGGACAGGCTATCAGGTTTAAAAATCTGTTTTGTGTGTTAGAAATAAATTATAGTGTCCATCCCACACTGAAGGTGGGACATGAATACCCGAGGTTTACAGGGGCATACGTATCAGAAGGGTAGAGGTCATTGTCCATCCCACACTGAAGGTGGGACATGAATACCCGAGGTTTACAGGGGCATACGTATCAGAAGGGTAGAGGCCATTGTCCATCCCACACTCAAGGTAGGACATGAATACCCGAGGTTTACAGGGGCATACGTATCAGAAGGGTAGAGGTCATTGTCCATCCCACACTCAAGGTAGGACATGAATACCCAAGGCTTACAGGGGCATACGTATCAGAAGGGTAGAGGCCATTGAGAGCCACCTCAAGCCATGTTGTTTTTGCCTTAATTATACAAAATGCTGATGGAATACATTGAGAACGTTTCAATCTTTGTGTGAGTGCAGAGCCCTGTGAATTCTTTTTAACCTGGTGTTTAACAGGAATGCTGCCCCTTCTGTTTCTTTGGCTCAGTTCCTTCCGTTTCGGAACAGGATTTCAGGTCTCCCCAGCCTGCCCTCATTTACATGAGAGTATACATTACAAACAGGAAAATTAAATCCTCTTCTCTTTTGAGAATGCCAAATAGTGTAGACTTGTTACACTATTGTTTTGGGATGGGATTTTTTTCTTCTGTATTTAGTAGCTCAGCAGTGAATTTAGAATGGAAATCTAATCTAATCTAGTATGATCCCTGGCCAGCAACCTGGGAAATCTGGGGGAATACCGATTTCCTGGCCCCATTCCAGACCTTCGGAAATTCTAGGGCGAGGCCTACCCACCTGTGTTTTGACCGACTCCACAGGTGATTCTGATGCTCGTTTGTTTTTTCTGTTGCTTTTTTTTTGAGACAGAGCCTCAAGCTGTCACCCTGGGTAGAGTGCCGTGGCATCTCAGCTCACAGCAACGTCCAACTCCTGGGCTCAAGTGAGTCTCCTGCACTAGCCTCCCAAGTAGCTGGGACCACAGGCGCCCACCACAACGCCTGGCTATTTATGGTTGCAGCCGTCATTGTTGTTTGGCGGGCCTGGGCTGGATTCGAACCCGCCACCTTGGGTGTACATGGCTGGCGCCTTAGCCCCTTGAGCCACAGGCGCCGAGCCTGATGCTTGTTTTTATGCCAGTGATCTGTTCAGTCTGTAAGAGCCTGAATTGTTGGCCAGTACTAGAAATCTTAGTTTTACTACTTTTATGTTTGGCTTTCCAGGAAAGAATTTTTTTCTATTCATTTTACAGATAAAGGACGTAGAAGGATACACAGTTCTTGCCTTGTATGTGTCAAGTCTGTTAGGCAGAGTGCGTGTTGGCCGTGAAGTTGGAGGCGCTAAGTGGGGGTAGGGCAGGTGTTTTTGAGACAAATTTTCTCTTCCCTTACACTATTTCTCTTTTGTAACACAAGTTAAATACTAAATAGTGACTTTTAGGTGAGAATGATACAAGCGCTACTTGATACCACATAATGAACTTTTTTTTTTTGCAGTTTTTGGCAGGGCTGGGTTTGAACCCGACTCCTTTGGTATATGGGGCCAGCACCCTACTCCTTGAACCACAGGCGTCACCCAGTAATGAACTTTCTTAATTGCTCTTTGAAAATAACACTTGATAATTGTCAAAGAATTGGTTGTATAGTGTTTCCACTACTCAACCTTGTTCTGCTTGAGTGAACATTTATTAATAAGGATTTGGATGAAATAGAGGTCTCCAGAAAGATCCCTTCCTAGTTCTCCCGGGACCACTTTCTGATGTGTAGATATTATGGGAAGGACATCTATCCTTTCTTAGATTGTGTTAATTCCAGTTGATTGTTTTGTCTATACTAAGGTGACCAGACATCCTGCTTTTGGCGGGACAGTCCTGATTTTTAACAATTTGTCCAGTGTCCCGCAGCATTATAAAAAAAGTCCTGATTTTTGGAAAGAATGCACATCAAGCTAGGAAACAGCAGGAGAATGGGAAGGCAATATACATTTTCATATTAACCTGAAAAGGTTAATGTAACTCCATTTGGGAATGAAGAGGTTAATGTAACTTCACTTGGAAATGAAAAGGCTAATGTAAACTCCCTACTCCCCTCCTGGGCA
>NW_003852478.1:6654683-6684114 GCF_000181295.1 Otolemur garnettii
GGACAAGCTAGGGAACAGGAACGGAATATATGGTTTTTGGCTGCCATGCAGCTGTTTCACCAGGATATGAGTTTTATATTATTTTTGTTAATTTTATAATGTTAAACTTTAATAATAACAAATAATTGTTGAGAACTGATTATCAAGAACTGCTTATCAAAGTTTGCATTGTTGTCAGTGTGTGGGCCCCCCCCACCGTCAATGGTGTCCCGCTTTACCAATGTTAAAATCTGGTCACCTTAGTCTATGCCTGTGTTAGTTACTACAGTATAAAATGAATGTTAAAGGCGGACAGTCATTTTTAACTACCTTCATAGTGAACTTAATAATTTGGTTGTAAGTCTTACTTTTATGTTTTTGTCCAAGTTTTATAACTTCATTGCTCTGAAGGGGCTGACTAGTTGTTTCTTTGCATGAATTTCTATTTTGGCAAGCAGTAGTAAGCATTAGCTGAAATGATACATGTTGCTCACATATTAATTTAGGTAGAGTTATTGGGCTTGTAGTAGGTAGAGTGGGTGGCTGACTTTGATAGAGTTCTTTATCTTCTGTACCTGAGAAAATCATCTTGTAGTTAAATGTGAAAACTAGATTGAATCATGAAGCTCAGTAGTGTTCGGGGAAAAGTCTGTCCTGTTCTAGAGAGAATTAGGTAACACGAGCATTTACTGCTCTGCTCTCCTTAATTTTCCAGTTGACTTTAGAGTCTGGAACTCGACTAGCTTGTATTGTTTGCTAGATTCTTTTATAGTTATTTGGGAAGCAGAAAGGTAACTTCAGAATGGATAAAAATTGTTCTTAACTGTGAGTCAGTTTAGTAGATTGTAGAGGTCTAATGATTTTTGAAACCCGATGGCTGCTTTACATGTCTTTTTCAGTCTTGTTGATTTTGAAAGTCAAGAACATCTTTTTCTATTGTATGTGTGGTTAAATCAGGTGTTTCTCTATTTTAAGGCTATTTCCTGCCTGAACCTTTTTTTTTTTAACATAAATCTCTTGTTCTAGTAAAATGCGTACATCAGAACATTAACAATTATTAGCAGATGTTTCCATTGACAGAACATTTGAAAACAATTCTGCCTTCATTTTTTTGCATGCATTTAGTTAATGAATTCCTCGGGGATTAATTTTGATGCAGTTTTAAAGATAGGATTTAGTAACTCATTCTGGCTGTGTTGAAGTTACTTATGGTATAACACTTCTTATGGACGAAGATATTTTAATTTTTTATCTATTTTCCTACTTAGAAATGTATTTTTCTTAAACTGAAAGTAATAATTTGCATGCCACATAAATTGCCTTTCATGTATCTATTAATTTAAAATGCTGAATTTAATTTTAGCACTTAGTAAATACATTTTACTTTAGGATTTAAGGACACATTTGGCCAATATAAATTGAAAATTCTTGTTCATAGTTTATTTCTTAAAGTTAATAATGTATGCAAATAAAGAGTGAGAGTCATTTAAATTAGTATTTGCTGACACCCATAGGAGTAACTCATTCACATTTATTTTAGTGTGCCCTGGGGGTGTACATTATGAACTGACTGCCCCCTTCCTCTTCTCCTACAAATCAAAGGAAATTCTAATTTTTCCATCTTTTACCAACAATAGTAAAACAGTCTGAATCAGCACTTCAGTGTCCCACAATATATTGAGGTTCACAAAAGCAAATAACATTCATTATCGTGTTGAATTACTCTGCAGTATTATGGAAAGAGCTGACAGATCCGTTTCCCTATTAAAATGTTAAAATAACAGGATCACACATTGCTGATCAAATTTAGTTAGCATTAATTTCATGGAGTTTGATGTTTGTGAACACACAGGTGTGCTTTTTAACTGACAGTCTAACTTCATTTGTGATTGCAACTAGCCTGGGAAACATTGTCATCGAGTTGTTAGACTGGGTTGTCATCAGGAAAGTTGGAATTGTTGGTCCTCTGCAAGAAAACAGAATGCTTCTCTTGAGTGAATAAGCCAGGATAATGAGGCGAGGGGTTTTATTTCAAAGTTTGTTTTGGTGATGGCATAAATACATTACAGGTTCTGAAATCCAATTACTATATTAAATTTCATCACTTGTTTTTTAGGTATTCCAATAACTGTACCACCTCCAGGTAAAACTTTTTTCATGTTTTCTCCATCATTGTTAATAAACATGAAATTTCAAGCTTCTAGTTACAGGAGGGACAGTGTTGACGGCAGTTAGAACGTGGACTAGGCTATTGGGATTTCAAGGTCCTATTTTCAGCTCTGCCTTTGCTTCATTCCAGTTCTGATTAAGATACTTAGTTTTCTTATACCTGTCGGACCCATTCTGTAGAAATAGAGGGTCTGAGAAAATTCTCACCGTATCAATTCATTAAGAAAACAGTATAGAGCATAAAATAAAATTTTTATAAAAAATATCTTTTTAGACCAATTAATTTTTATATGATAAAGTGATTACAAGAGAAAAGAATAGTTTTTCTTGACTTTATCATGGTTTCTGAATTTTGTTTTTTTTTTTTTTACATCGTGCTGGAATAGTTCAACGTCGTGAGAAGATATGTTCTGAGCCACACGGCAGGTAGATGGGTTGATAGTCAGGGGTTGTTCTCAGAGTGGTGATTACTTGTTCACTGTTGTAACGGCATGATGAGTAGAAGTTTATTATGTGGCCTAGTGTTGACTTTTTTTTTTTTTTACATTTTTGTCTGTTTTTTTTTTTTTAATAGTGTGATAGCAAACCTGATAGCAAGTGTGTTTACTGAGTTAGTGTTAAAAGCTGAGGAATATGAAGAGATTGAGAAGTGATTATGTGGGGGTGGGGGGTGGTGGTGTCTAAATTCAAAACAATCTTGATAAACAAATAGGTTTAGGTACTGTAGGTTAGTACACATATTTAGATACAGGATAGAGAGTCATTGGGTGTGAATGTGGCTGAAAAAGATGTAGGGAAAGTCAAAGAAATTTATTGGTGTGTCTTTTTAGTTTAGAAAGCAATGAGGTTGTGAGGCTATATAAGATAGGATTGTGGACTGTAGCACTAAGGTGGTAATTACTAAACTTCATCTTTTTAAGATGTTTTAGTTAGAAGAGTGAGATTCTAAAACTGGGTGTAGTGAATAGCACAGTAAACTTGGAACAGTTTGAAGCAGAGTTAAAAATCAATTTAAATGGGCCTTTGAGGGAGAGTTCAGAGACCTGAGATTCATTTTTATATAGAATATTAAACAGGTGGATTAATAGAAGTGTTTTCAAATAACTAGAAGATGAGTGAGAATGTGATAGTGAAATCCTCCTGGTACTCTTTCAGTACAGTGTATAAATTGTATTGTGGGAGATTTAAATGATACAATTGAATGCATTTTCTAGAAGTGAGGATTGTAAAAACTTGGCAGGAATTGATATCCTAAGTTGTGGAATCCTCGAGTCTTTTGTTGGGATGCTTTTTTGCCTATCTGAATTAGAAAGTGTAGAGTAGATTAACTGTTAAGCTCCTTTTTTAGCCATATTATTCTGTGGTATTTCATTTTAAGTATTTTAAGAATACAGACCTCATGATATAAAAGGTACAAATTATTTTCCTCTGAAACTAATCCCCAAACTACATTATGTGCCTTTCTTTGTGAAATATTTCACTACGCTTGTGTATTTAAAACACATTTTATGGTGGGTGTTCTCAGCCTTTAGCATTAATATATTTACTGGTAAGATTTTATTTACAAATTACACATTTTAAGGAAATTTCTATAAATCTCAAACTCAAAATATTTTTTTGAAAGCGGTAAATGCAATTTCATTTGCTTTTCTTCTAAAATATTCCAAGTATAGCACATCTGGTGGCAATACTACTCCTGTTTTATGTATGGAGAAGGTAAGGCACTGAGGTCAGCTTCTCATACTCACAAAAATGGGCTGTGTGTGGTGCTGAAAATAAGACCGGGTGTCCTGACTCTTCAGTTTGTGCTGTGTGTTAGACCAGACTGTGTATTTACAGTTTTATTGCTCCAACAATCTGTTTGTAAGTTTGAGCTCCATTTTTTCCTGTCCATTATAACATAGAGAAGCACGTTCATATCCCCACAGAACCTTAGTGATACGCAGCAGCTTTGTTCTCTCTGGACACTAACTGTGCCTTCTGTTAATTTCCTGTCTTGTGATTGAATGTTTCAGGTTTTCCTCCTCCACCAGGCGCTCCTCCTCCATCTCTTATCCCAACAATAGAAAGGTAAATCAGTACAGATGCTGTAGATTTTTGATCTGTTGATAGCCTTTTGACGGAAGAATCATGTACATATCTTGGTAATATTTTCAGAGATACAATTTTATAAACATAGCACTTGCCTTTTAATTCATAAAGTTGGATCTGTGTTAGTTACTTTAATATAAGCAATTGGACTCTATAGATATCAGAACAGAAGAAAACTTTGTAATTATTTTTAGATAGTGTCTTGTTTTGAATTATGACACACTGATTAAAGAAATCCCTAGACTGTTAAAAACTTGGCTACAGTTTTGTGGAAAATACAAACATAAGTGATTGGCAATCATGAATAATGCATATCTCTGGGGATTCGAGGACAGCTCTTCTGGGCCGGGGTAAAGGACTGTCTTGTTTCTTGATAGCCCGCTTGGTCCCCACAGAGGAGGAGCGCTCCCCGCTCTCCCCAGGGCAGGGCTCTATTTTCTGTGCCCTGTACTTACTGTTCATGCTGGCAAGAACTGGGGGCAGTTTTCCTCGTGGGTGGCAATTTGTTGTTTAGCAAGGTAAGCTTTGGAATCACACAGTGTGGCTAGACAGGGCTCATAGACCCTTTGAGACTCAGTTTCCTTTTGTATCAAAGGGATTGATAGAGTATAAAGGTTAAAAGAGCTGGTGAATATAAACATCAGCATAATTCTTGCCAGATAGAAATCACTAATAGGACTATTGTTACTTCCTCTTAAATGGCAAACAGACTGTAATGAAAGATTGATACAAATTGTGTAAAAATACAAAAATTGTGAGACTGGCACATAAGTGGCATCCAACCGTGCGTGTGGCTTTCAGAGGGAACCGCAGAGCTCGGGGAAGTGTGAACTATGAGAAATGAGGACTTTGTTTTATTAAGTCCCTGTTATACACATGTTTGTTTTCTCAGTTAAAATCTTCAACAGTATTATCTGTTGGTCCTATTAGCTGGACTGAATTACTGATTTATAACTATTGAAATAATCTTTGAAGACTGAATTTTAAATCTCAGATATCTTGTTAGCTTAAAAGTTACTATTATTTCACTTGTGAGCATGCTGAATTGATTGGGTTATTCATGTTATATAGTACTGTCAAATTTCAATTTTTCCTATAAAATCTGCTTCTAATATTTTTGAATTTAAAAAGCCTGTGTTATAGTATTAAAAAATAACATTACAGAATTAATCGCTATTTGTGGTGGTTTTTGCATTTGCACCAAACTATGAAAATTCAGAGTGTATTTGCAGCAACATGAAAGTGCATTTTTTTCCCCCCAACAGTGGACACTCCTCTGGCTACGACAGTCGTTCTGCACGCGCATTTCCATATAGCAATGGTAAGTTTGCCTTTTCGGGCCTGGATTCAATTAGAGTCGGTATAGTACTTAAATATTTATTTTTAAAGCAATAAAGCACGCATTCATGGTTGAAAATAACATCTGACAGAGCAGTTTAAAAATACTAAAGCAACAACGGGGTCTGAGTCTGCAGGGTTACTTAACTGAACAATTTTCAGGTATTTATCAATTGTACTTTGAAAAATCAGTAAGTGACTCGTTGGTGTGGTGCTCATGCCTGTAATCCAGCACTCTGGGAGGCCGAGGCAGGTGGATTGGATTGCTTGAGCTCAGGAGTTCAAGACCAGCCTGAGCAAAAGCGAGACCCCCATCTCTACTAAAAATAGACAAAATAGCTGAGCACTGTGGTGGCTCTTGTAGTCCCAGCCACTTGGGAGGCTGAGGCAAGAGGATCACTTAAGCCCAAGAGTTTGAGGTGTCTGTGAGCTATGACACCACCGCACTCTACCCAGGGCAACAAAGTGACACTCTGCCTCAAAAAAACAAAGTGGTGACACAACAGTGATATTTGTACTTGCTTTTTTCTTTTTTTTTTTTTTTTGAGACGGAGTCTCAAGCTGTCCCCCTGGGTAGTGTGCTGTGGCTTCACTGCTCACAGCAACCTCCAACTCCTGGGCTCAAGCGAGTCTCCTGCCTCAGCCTCCCAAGTAGCTGGGACCACAGGCGCCCGCCACAACGCCCGGCTATGTTTTGGTTGCAGCCGTCGTCCTTTGGCGGGCCCGGGCTGGGGATTCGAACCTGCCGCCTTAGGTGTATGTGGCTGGCGCCTTAGCCGATTGAGCCACAGGCGCTGACCCTGTACTTGCTTTTTTCTAAGAGGATTTAGGATCTATTACTGATTTGTCTTTATTGTTCTTAATATTTCTGTTTTTTTGACTTGTGGCATCCAGGTAATCTTGTTTTCATCTTTTTCCCTCTCTAGTATAATTTTTCCTCTAAAACATTTATAGTTTCTCTTTGGGCTTTACTCTTGACAACTTTATTCCAAGGGCTTCTGGTAGCATTCCCCTTAGATTTCTTGATCATTCATTCATTTTATCTCAAAAGTGATTTGCATAGAGTATCCTCAGTTTTAAGGATACTCTAAGCTGTATGAGGTTGATAGGCACAAATTTATGGTCTCGTGGGGGGAAATATCCGAGTGACAGGAGAGAGTGTCAGAGGAGCACAGAGGAGGGTCTTCTGTTCTGGAGTGTTGGAGCAGTAGGTGATTTGACGTCAAGCTATTCAAAGATTTGGGTGTGGCCTGAACTCAAAGTGTAGTGTGGCTGGCCTGGCAGTGCTACAGAGTGGGGACCTTATGGTGCTGTCAGGAGCTGGTTATTTTGTATGTGAAATTGCTGCTTTTATGTTTAAAAAATCTCCATTCTGGCTACTTTGACGAAATTGTGGATTTTAGGATGAGTAGAAAGGTTCTTCTATCCAGAGAGGCACCCAGGGGTGACTGCTTCTCACAGAGGTGGGTTAGAAGTCCAGTGGACCTGCCAAATTCAGGAAAGAATTGCAAAGTTTTAGAAAACTGACAAGACAAAGAAAAAGGACTGAATCTCTAGGGGTGGCCAGTTGTGCACAAGCAATATATAAAAATACACAGTGTGTCAGGGCTTGTCATACTCAACAGGTGGTGTCCTCCGGTGCCACCTCCCGCTGCTCAGGGCCTAAAGTGACCTTCAGTGACCAACTTTTGTCCTTCCTGGGGAGAAGAGAACAAGGACACTTTCACCTTTGTAGGTAGATTTGTGTTCTGCCCAAACTATGGGCATTATGGGCATTTCCCCCTGCTGGGGAAAGGGAGCCAGAAAGCTTCTTACATCTGATTCTCAGTTGCCTCCAGCTCAAAGCAATCCTGATGTCAAAGAGGCATGATTGGTCTGGCGGGTTCTGGTGTCCTGCAGAAGTGATCAGGGGGAAATGACAGTGTCATGTACTCAGTACCATTGAGGATGGAGAAAAGTTAACAGACCCCCAGGCCAGTGTATGGTCTAATCTGTGTCTTGATGACAGATTAGTCATACTTCTAGATACCTGTATCAAGGTCCTATTGTCCTTCACACTAAGCTTTTCAGAGCTGCAGTTGCCATAGAGGTGATGCTTGTGTTGACTTGATAGTTTCAGTGACTTGCTCCTTACACTCTCCTCTGCCTTTTTCTGAGGCACCCAGGCATCAGCGTCCCTGGTTGGAATTCTGCTTTCCCTCTCACTATCTGACTTTTAAGTTCCTGAGCCATTAAACAGAGAGCATAATTCTTCCTCACAGACTGAAGTTCCTTGAAAATACATTGGAGACCTGTGTCTACTCAGATGTTGGCCATAGTTTTTACAGTCATCAGCACCATCCCCACAGAGCTTTTTGGGGCGTCACTGTTACAGTGCAGCCCCGGCAGTCAGACAGCCTGGGCTTGGGTTCTGTGTCCATCTCATAGCTTTGGATAATAACCTGAATCTTTTAGATATGAAGTGCTAAGCATGGTGCCTGTAATAACTGCTTGACAAACATTGCTTACTAAGCTAAAGTTTTATTTTTACCTCTTTTATAGAACTCGACAATTTCTGTTTTGATATTCAATTCCTCGTGTATTTCTTCAGTGCAGATGAACATGAGGAATATTCCATATCAGAAAGAATTATTCTTGAGATTACCCATCCACTCTCATTGTGGAAGGTTTTAGTTTTAAAAAATTGCTAATTAAAGCATTTAACTTTTTCTCAAAGTAATATATACACACTTTTCATTAGAGAGCAAGAGTCTCCTACTTTTTGTTACTCTAAATCTTCTCTTAGAGAGAAGCTTTTTTAAAAAATTGAATGAAAGCCTTTAATAATAATTATAAATCACATTATAAGAATTAAGGAAAGTTAGTAATTTTCTTCATTCTAGTGAAACAAACCCTTAGAATAAAGATGATAAATACAGCTTCTTTGTTGATAATTCTCTTTTATTTTATTTATTTTGCAGTTCTATAATTCATCCTTAAACAACATTATAGATGGAATATTAACTTTTCTTCATGTGTATATGAAGACTGGGTTTGTCAAATAAGACCTAGTGAGATAATCTTTTCAGGAATATTAAAGAATGGCAGGTTTACCTCACAGATACAGGCAGGATAGCCTAACAGTGTGTATCTTACCGTGATCCAAAATAAAAAAAGTAATTAAAAAAAAGAGTGGCAGAGCATTTTTCCTTTTTTTCATTTCTTTCCATTTCTTCACGTGCCTGTCACCCTGTTACGTCACTGTGTATCTTTAGATGCCATCTCCTGCCTTCCTCAGGGTAGATGTGCACTTTGCTCAGTTACTATCACTCTCCCGCTCCTTTCTTCCACCAGGAAAGCCGTATCACTATTTTTATCCCTCTTCTTATTTATAGACTTACCCTGTTTCACATATCATCAATCTTTACTGTGTACAATTAGAATATTAGTATATCTCCCTACGCCTCCACCTCTTCTTCCCCTTCCAAAAACATTTACGCTCTGTTATCTGTGCTTTGCTAGAGTTTTTTTGATTCTAAAAGGTAAACAATAAACCGTATTTATATGATCATTATGTAAATATTGTACACTGCAAAGACAATTAAATACCTAAGTCCCTCAAAGGTGAAATTTACTATGGCAGTTTAAATTTTAAGTTAAGGATCCCTTAACAAAATGCTTGCTACCAGAAATGTTTGAGAGGGCCTGTGTTTTTGTATTTAGAAATATCTACATATATGTGATATCGTGGGGATAAGACCCAAGTCTAAACACAGAATTTATTCATTTATGTTTCATATACACTTTACACATATATCCTAGAGGAAATTTCATACAGCATTTTAAATAATTTGGGGCATGAAGCAAAGTTTGGATTGCATTTTGACTGATACTTATCAAGTGAGCTTAGGTATGTAATTTTCCATTTGGGGTGTGATACTGGCGCTCAGAAAGCTTTGGATTTGGGAGTACTTCAGATTTTCAGATCAGTAGGGATTTTTGTTGTTGTTGTTATATGTCATCAGTTGTGTAAAGTCATGCCACATTTTAGTTGGGTTTACATTGGGACTGTGCCTTTTTCCACCTCAAGTACACAAAGATAAGATTCTTCAGTACTTTTTCCCCCAAAGAAAGTTGTCAAAGTTATGTTTAAGTCCTTAAGTAGTTTTTTTGGTATAGAGAGCTGATTGTTCCAGCATCGTTTTTTAAATAGCTTCTCCTTCCTGAGGGATTTGCAATACCATCTCCATCATATGTCAAATTTCCATATATGTGTAATTCTGTCTGGGGCTCTCTAGACCATTACATTGGTCAGTTTGACTGTCCTTAGGCTAATAAAGCCATACTGTCTTAATTAAGAGCATTATAGTAAATCTGATAGCGAGTGCAAGTCAGTCTTCCTTATTCTGCGTCAGAAGCACTCTGGACACTGCTTTTATGTATGTATTTTAGACTGCGAGTTCCATGAAAAACTCTTGAGATTTTGATTAATAGCATTTAACATCTCTGGGAAGCTTGTTTACATAAACTCATGTAATCCTGACAGACTTTGAAGTAGGTACATTGTTACCATCTCCATTTTACAAGTGAGGAAATTGAAGGGCAGCCAGATGAAGTTCATTTCTACAGTGTCTGAGTTGCGATGTACACCCACTATACCTGGCTCTAAAGTCCTCGCTTGGACTGTGCCATATTGAAATGACAGAGAGGCTCTGGGTCAGTGTGGGACTCGGACCGTGACAGCATTGAATCCGTCTGGACTCTGTTAGTGGATGTGCTTTCAGTACACTGCTGTGGCATCTCCATACGCTGTTCATACACATCTACAGTTAGGTTTAGTCCGTAGGGCCTTAATGCTTTTGTTGCTAGTGTAAATGGTATATTCTTTTGAATTACGTATTCTGTTTATATTTGCTTATGTATAGAAATAGAGTTGATTTTTTTATTCATTTTTTTCTTTTTTGAGACAGAATGTTGCTCTGTCCCCCTGGGTAGAGTGCCATAGTGTCATAGCTCACAGCCTCAAACTCTTGAGCTCAAGTCATCCTCTTACCTCAGCCTCCTGAGTAGCTGGGACTATGAGCACCCACCACAACACCTGGCTACCTTTTTTTAGAGATGGCATCTTGCTCTTGCTCAGGCTGGTCTCGAACTCCTGAGCTCAGGCAATCCACCTGCCTCGGCCTCCCAGAGTGTTAGGATTATAGGCGTGAGCCACTGCACTAGGCCTAGAGTTGATTTAAAAAAAAAAAAAAATTGGTCTTGTAGCCGGCCATTTACTTTGAACTCTGATAATGATTTGTGGAGTGTATTCAGGCTTCACCTGCAGAGAACAACAGTTTTGTTCCTTTCTTTTCTGGTCCTATTTCTTTACCCTTTTTTTGTTTTCTTTTATTGCATTGGCCAGGACTTCCACGTAATATATTGAAGTACTGAAAGTAGAGTTCTTGTTGCTTTTTTGGTATTTAATGGAACTGCTTCTAGAGTTTTCCTGTTAGACTTTTGATAGAACCTTACATCAAATTAAGGAAATTTCCCTTACTCTAATTTTCCAAGTGCCTTTAAACTGTGAATGGGTATTAAGGTTTTACAGATGCTTTCTGAGGTGATCATAATTGTTTCTCTTTTTTAGTCTGCTAATTAGAAAGGGCCACATTATACTTCTGTATTTCTCTAACACTAAGCTACTTTTAAGTGCATTGGTATACAGTATTTAATATTTTCCTTATTGTTTAATCTCTGCAGTGTCAGAGGCTGTGGTCCCTTTTGGTTCTGATAATGTTGGTGTATTCTTTTTTTTCCTTAATCTTGTCAGAAACTTTTCTTTTTTTTTTTTTTTTTTTTGTCTACTCTTCAAAAGCCGACTTTCAGTGTTTTCTCTTCTGCACAGATGTGGCAGTTTCCTGTTTCCTTGATTTCCACTCTTTATGATCTCACCAGTTAGAGGACTCCATTCTTATTAAATTGGAAATTAAGCTCATTATTGTCAGTCTTTTCTAATATACATCTGCAGTTAGATTTAGTGTTTTAATGCTAATTCTCTCCAGAACAATTAGCATCCCTAAACTTTTGATATGACCTGATTTTGTCTATGTTTAGTTTCTAATGATTTAAAGTGATGATTTTGTTTTTTGACTCATGAGTTGTCAGAAATGTGTTTTTAATTTGAAATAGATGGGGATTATTTTCTTATAACTTTTTTTGAGACAGTCTCACTTTGTCGCCCTCAGTAGAATGCCATACTATCATAGCTCACAGCAACCTCAAACTCTTGGGTTCAGGCATTTCTTGTGTCTCAGCCTCCTAAGGACTATAGGTACCACCACAAGATGGGATCTCACACTTGCTCAGGTTGGTCTGAACCTGTGAGCTCAGGCAGTCCACTTGCCTTGCCTCCCAGAGTCTCAGAACTTTATAAATTTGACTTCTAGGCCTGGTGTGGTGGCTCATACCTGTAATCCTAACATTCTGGGAGGTTAAGGTGGGTGGATTGCCTGAGCTAAGGAGTTCAAGACTAGCCTGAGCAAGAGTGAGACCCTGCCTCTACTAAAATAAAAACACTCTCTGCACATGGTGGTGGGGGTCTGTAGTCCGACTTATTTGGGAGGCTGAGGCAAGAGGATCACTTGAGCCCAAGAGTTTAAGGTTGCTGTGAGCTATGACACCATAGCACTGTACCCAGGGGTACAATGTGAGACTCGGTCTCGCAAAAAAATAAATAAATAAATAAATGTGACTTCTAACTTAAGTTGGATGGTGGTCAGAGAACATGATATCTGTTGCATCCTTTGAAAGTATTTGCATGTTTTTATAAATGTTTCATATGTTTCTTTGTTATGGGGACTATTTTATAGCATATCCATCCATTGGATCAACTTTGCTCACAGTGTCTAGCTCGCATCTCTGCTGCTGTTTCATCTGTTTACTCTGTAGAATTCAGAGCAGTGTGTTACTCTCCCGTGATCGGGGTGGACTGCTTATGTTTACCTTCATTTCTATTAGATTTCACTCTTGAAAAATTAAAGCAATATTGTTACTTTCCTGAAGGTTTAAATTTGTTTTATCTTCTTGGTGAATTGTATCATCCATATTCATGTAGCCTCCTTTATTTCCCAGGTAATGCTTTTTATATGAGTCTGCTCCGTCATTAATACAGCCATTCATTTGTGAACTGGAGGTTGTTAGTATTTTCCGTGTTTTTCCCCTTCAGTCCTTTTCAACCTTTCTATGTGTATTTATGTCTTTTTTTATTCAGAATATAGTTAAGTTTTTAAAAGTACAAATCAGTAATCTCTTAACTGGTGAATTCAGTCTCTTTTTATTATTGAGATAATTGAGTTATTAACCTAACTCCCCACCCCATCCTTTTTATTTATTTATTTTTTTTAGAAACAGAGTCTCACTTTATCGCCCTCAGTGGAGTGCTATAGAGTCACAGCTCACAGCAACCTTCAACCCCTGGGCTTAGGCGATTTTCCTGCCTCAGCCCCCCTAGTAACTGGGACCACAGGGGCTCGCTACAGCACCCGGCTATTTTTCTGTTGCAGTTTAGCCGGGGCTGGGTTTGAACCCACCACCCTCAGTATATGGGGCCAGGGCCCAGCTCCCTGAGCCACAGCGCCGTGCCCCCCTATCCTTTTTAAGTCTTTCTGAATTGACTAAAGTTTTGGGTTGATTTATAAAAATTTGTTTTCCCCTGTATTGTTTTGAAAGTAATACATTTTATTTTCTTTTAGTAGTTACCCTTCAAAATTTATATTCATAGACTTAACACTATATACATAACGTTTGAACCCCCTTCTCCATCAATACAGAGGCCTTAGAACACATTAATATTTTTCGTAACTCACGTCCTGTAGTGGTTTATTATTTTAATTTAATTGTGCATAAATTGTGCTATGGGATAGCATGTTTTGTTTGAATTCACACGTATGATCACCATTTATTGGTTCAGCTGTTCCTTCTCATTGGACATCTCCTTTCTAGATATACTTTTTCTCTAAGTATATCTGATAGAAGTACTTTTGGTGAAATCTATTGGTTATAAGTTTTTTATTTGCTTATGTTTTTATTTGTGAATGCCATTGTTTTATTTCTAAAATATGATTTTGTTAAGTACAGTCTATCTAAGTTGATAGTTATTTTCTCTTAACACTTTACAACGTCCCAGTGTACTCTGGTTTTCATTTTTAATGTTAGGAAGTTTTAGTCAATCTAATTCTTGTTCCAGTTCACCTTGCATAATGAAGAGTGTTCTTTACATGTTAAGTCTTTTAAGATTTGTTCCTGAATCTTCCCCCAATAACTGTAGGTTTTCACAATATGATATTTTTCTTTTGTATTTATAAAATAAATTTCTGTTGTAACCAAATGGTGCATTTTGATGGGGTTTTGTCTTCTTTGCATGCACCATTGTTTTTAACTATTATGTCTTTTCTTCAGTTGCCTTTCCACATCTTCCTGGTTCTGCTCCATCATGGCCCAGTCTTGTGGACACCAGCAAGCAGTGGGACTACTACGCAAGAAGAGAGAAAGATCGAGACAGGGACCGAGACCGAGACCGAGAACGAGACCGTGACCGGGACAGAGAAAGAGAGCGCACCAGAGAGAGGGAGCGGGAGCGCGACCACAGTCCCACCCCCAGCGTTTTTAACAGGTCTGTGGGCTGTGCAGGAGTTTGCGCACATGGGTTTTATACACATTTTCGAATTTATATTTGGTGTGAGGAAGTGAATTCCAGTTAAGGAAAGCCATTCAAAAATCATTAAGGATCAGAGGCATCCCATTACCTAAAGCCAACAGTCTTCACGTTTGTTTAATCAGCCGTGCCTTAAAAGTATTTTTGTGCCCCTGCGTATCTTTTTATTTTACCATCTAAAGTTTATCTTAATTTAAAATACTGGACTAGAGAGAGATAATTTCCAGTGTATTTTAAAGATTAATATTAAAGAATATCAGTGGTTTGAATATGTCTAGTGGGTCAAGAACATGGTAGTGATTTGCCAAACACTGACATCTATTTTTTAAAAAATACGTAAGTAAGCTAACTTATGAGTTGGAAAATTTTCTTTTTTTTGTGCTTGAAACTTCAGTACTACTTCCCCTGTAAGAATTTTATTCTAGTGTGAACATTTTGAAATTTTAAAAAAATCTTGAAGCTGATTTTTCTGTCAGTCTTTCTTGCAACAACGTGCCTCTGTAAATTCAAATGGTTAAAGAAATTTATTGCATGAGTATTTTTTAAAACTTTTTGTCCTGATTTTAATTATCATTATCTTTATATGGAGTCATGTGCCAGATAACGATGTTTTGGTCACAAGGGGCCACAGGTTTGATGGTGGTCTTGTTATGATACAGGAGAACCTCTGTAAGTTGACCATTCAAGGAACTGTAACAAACTGGTCGACATGCAGACGTGGCGTGGTCAGAAGAAGGAGTTCAGTCTGCTGTACTGATACTTACATGTGGTGCATGTCCTGTCTGTGAAAGTCAGGTCAGCTTACAGAGGTGGTTCTGCTCTAATTTATTTTTACTGTACTTTCTATATTTAGATATTTGTAGACACAGATGTATGTTACATTGTAATTATGTGACAGTTATGTACAGTATTCAGTACAGCAACATGCTGTACAGTTTTATAGCCGAGGAGCACTGGGCCAGACCCTCTGACCCAGGCAGCGGATAGTGGGGCAGTGTGAGGCAGGTCTCTGCAGTGTTCGAAGTCGCTTAGTGATGCGTTTCTCAGCATGTCGGAATCCTTGTTGTTAAATGCTTGCTTATATAAATATACTGTAAATTTTGACAGTAATGGTAACTGTATCGTTTAATGAGATGAAAGTCCTTCCTCCCATCCCCAATTAATATATTTGTCCATGAAGGGGTATTGCTATTATTGGAAAAAAATAAGGTTTGCCCTAAAGACACATGGGTGCCCTTTACAGATTTTTTAAGATTAGGAAACAAAAAGAAGTCAGAAGGAGCCCAATCAGGACTCTGAGGTGTAGATGCCTAATGATTTCTCTGTGAAACGCTCAGAGGAACGAGTAGAAGCCTTGTGGTGGTGGCGGACTCCTCGTTGGGGAACCTTCCTGGGATATTCTTCTGCTAAATCTTTTGCTGACTTTCTCAAAACACTTGCATAAGAAGCAGATGTTACTGGGTTTTGGCCCCCAGAAAATAACAAGCAGAATGCCTTGAGCATCCTGAAAAAACTTGCCATGACTTTTGTTCTTGAACAGTCCACTTTTAAAAGCTTTGCCTGAGCCACGTCCCCCCTTTCTTGGTGACTTGCTTTGATTGTAAGATCCTCTCATGGCAGACCAGTTGAAAGTCACTGGTCTACAGGATCAAACTGGTAAAGCCATGTTCACCTGCTGTTAAAATTCTTCAAAGCAGAAGTTTCAGGATTTTGATCCCACTTGTTTAAAATTTCTACTTCTGTCTGCAGATGATCTGAGTGCAACAATTTTAGACCCACCTAGTGAAAAATTTAGTCAACTTTAATTTTTCAGTCAGAATTGTGTGAGCTTAACCAATCGCAATGTCTGGCATCAGCTGCTGTTATACTGTTAATCATCGGTCCTCTTCAGTTAGGGCATGAGCAAGATGAAAGTTTGTCCTTGGGAATTGATGTTGGATGGTCTGCCCCTGTAGGCTTTATCTTGGTTATCTTGGCCTTTCTTAAAGCAAGTTGTCCATCTCCATGAATTTGATGTTTGTCCTTGTTCGGTTTAGCAGTATTCACGTTGCTCTGAGGGAGCTCTTTTCACACTGATGTGTTTGCTTCTCAGTGCCTTAAACTGGACCCTTCTCAGACACATCCAATAAGTTTATACAAGTTTATTTCAGTATAAAAATATTTTAAAATCCAGGCTTAGTTTTTTTTTATAATGTTCATGTTCATGAACTTTTTGAAGACTCCTCATATTGTCAGGCTATTGACTAGTTGGCATCTTAAAACTTTACCAACAAAGAACACACAGTAGGAAACTAGAAAGGATTTATTAATTCTTTTTTCTTCCTTTAATTCCTCGTATGACTTATATATTGTCATAGGTACTTAATAAGAATTTATTGGCCAAATAAGTAAGCAGCAGTGTTTGTGTGATGGGACATGTGCTGTTGCCTTAAGCCACTTAAATGCATGAGTCTTTTTAAGTTCAAGGTCATGACTTTCTAGAAAGTTGACTTGTTCCTAATGTAGTGAAAATGAATATATTTGAGAGAGCACTGCTGTCTCTAGAATGTACACATTCTTAAGTAAGGAACTTAATGCCAAATTTGATAGGAAAGAAAAATAAATTTTTTTGCTAGAATTCACAAATTTTCTTTGCGAAAATTTGTAGAAGATTTGAGGCTAAATTCTTTGACTGTTCTATTTCAAATACGTGTAGAGATGTTACTAAATTTTTATTGAAACTTAAAAGCATTGATGATCAAACCGTGTTTGATTTTCAGGTGGCTGAGCCGTACGGCATTAGGAGTCAATGTTTACTTAAATTCAAAGTTTAAAGCCAAAGAGACAAAAGGTGGAGAAGTTGTTCTGAATTGCCCAGGAAGAAAATTCCACTCTGGAAAACCGAAGTGAAATATAAGTAAAGGGCGGTTGTTTCTGAAGATTGACATTTTAGCAAGATGGCAGCTGTGTGTGTTGTGTTACAGATTACAGGGCCAGTTTTGAAAATTACAGACCAGTTTCAACATCTGTTTTTTAGGCAGTTTAATTGTGAACCAGAAAGAAAGCTGGTCATTCTAGGATGTTTGAAATGAGCTCTAATGATTTCCAGGCCCAGAGAACCCTTTGTGCTACAGCCACTTATCAGAAAGGGGGATGGCTCTTCATATATTTTTGTGTGTGTGGCAGATTAAGTCTTGTACCATCTGTTGGAAAGTTCCTATCATATGGCTGCCTTCAGAAAATAAAGTTCACAAGAGTTGGTTTTAGGGTAAGAAAGAAAAGAGAGAGCTACAAATGACAAATTATGAGATAATTGATCTTAATTAGCGTTAGTGTAAATCTATATGGAATAAGAGACAAAGTAATCATAGTAGGGTGAATAACCTTCAAAAACTGATTCTGCTTCTGAAGAACTAAGCATTAATTCATCCACTGAAGACTGGCATTTATTGAGTACCTACACTTTATAAAATGTATTTGTCAATTCTATAAAACCCTGGAAAAGATTGGTGCCGGTAAACAGATGACAAAGCTGTTAGAGAAGTTAAGTATCAGCCTTGATCACTGCTAGGGGCAAAATCAGGATGTGATGGTAGGTATTTTCAGCCTCCCTTCTCCCCGCTGCCCCCCACTGCCTGTCAGGGCATCTCGCCTCAGACGCCAGCCACCCTTATACCCCCAAACCAAAGTACACAGTTACGATTAGGGTGTGTATGCACACATGTGCATATTTTCTGTTCTTTTAAAGTAAACATTTAATGTATCACGAATAACAACTTGCTCAGCAATACGACTTGGCATTAAGCAGAGCATTACTGAATCGTTACTTTTGCTAGGAGGACGCAAGCTGGTTTTTAAAATATGGCTTTTGTTTTCAATTAATTATTTTATTCTCAGATTTCTTAATTAAAATCTTGATGTTTCCTGTAAATTGCAAATATAATAATTTGTATTAACCATATTTTTAGAAACCAAAACTCTTTGACACAGTGTTCTAAAAGATATTTTTACTCTACGAGAGAATTTGCTGATGTTAGATTGTACAAAGTCTAAAGTATTGATTTCTATACTAAACAAAAAAGGAAAAAATAAGAGACTTGAAGGATTAAGAGAAGATGGAAAGAAGTCTAGAGAGGTGAAGAAAGACCACCCTTTAACTCCACCCATCAGTCCCAGTTCTGCCAGTCTGTGGGAGAAAGTGGAGACGCAGCTTACAGTTACATCTTGGTAGTTTTTAGCCACGTATGCCCCACCTCCCTAGATAGATGGTGAAGTAATTAGGATGTCAGAATGTAAGTTGCACAGTCTTTGTGCATTTTATATGGTTATTGTAGAAATTTCTTGGATTTGTTTTTTTTGTTTGTTTGTTTGTTTGAGAGAGCCTCACTCTCTTGCCGCAGGCTAGAGTGCCATGGCATCATCATATTTCTCAGCAACTTCAAACTCCTTCAAGCAATCCTCAGCCTCCCGAGTAGCTGAGACTACAGTGCCCACCACAACTCCTGGAAACAGAGTCTCACTCTTGCTTAGGCTGTTCTCAAACTCCTGAGCTCAAGCAATCCACCTGAGGCTCAGAGTTCTAGGATTCGAGGTGGGAGCCACTGCACCCAAATGTGATATTTGTCTTTTATGGTTATACTATCTGTGTGATGAATATATATTGAAGATATACCTGTAGCCATTTAGTTTTAGAATATCTACTGTGTGTCTCAGGTTTTCCAAATGATACAAAAGTATTGGTTAGAAATCTTGGCTAGGCACAGTGCCTCACACTGTAATACCAGCACTTTGTGAGGCCCAGGCTGGCGAATGACTGGAGCCCAGAGTTCTAGACCAGCCTGGGCAATATGGCAAAACTTATCAAAAATTAACTGGGAATGGTGGCATGCACTTCTGTGGTCCCAGCTACTCAGGAGATGAGAGGATCACTTGAGCACTGGAGTTTGAGGCAGTGAGCTGTGATCATGCTACTGTACTCCAGCCTGGGTAATAGAGACCCTGTCTCTAAAAAAAAAAAGAAAGAAAGAAAAAAGAAATCTGAGCTATGCTTTTAGGCCAAGCACAATGTCTCACCCCTGTAGTCTTAGCACTCTTCGAAGCCAAGGCAGGAGGATCGCTTAACTCAAGAGTTTAAGACCAGCCTGAGCAAAAGTGAGACTCCATCTCTTCTTAAAAAAAAAAAAAAACCAGAAAGAAAAATTAGCTAGGGATGGTGGCAAGGCCTGTTAATCCCTGCTACTCAGGTGGCTGAGGCAGGAAGATGGCTTGACCCCAGGAGTTTGAGTTTGCTGTGAGGTAGGCTGATGCCATAGGATGCTAGCCTGAGGCAACAACATGAGACTGTATCTCCAAAGGAAAACAGCTTCTAATTCTAAAAGGAGCAAAGAAAATGATTTGATTAAAATCAGTTACAGATCTCACTTTTTTAAGATAAGAAAAACCAAAGCATTGTTCTATAAATCTTGGTTACCCTGTAATAACTGTGAAAACACAAAACAAATTTGGTCATCTAGAATGATATGTAATTATATATTTTGTATTCTTAGCTCTACTGTTAATTTGGGAATGAGCTTTGTTTTTATCATAATTCAACCTGTTCTGGGCAGGGTGCTCACATGGTGCTCCAGGTCACCTCGTCTTTACAGTTTGAAATCATTTCAAATTAACTGTCCAGTTGCCAAAAAAACCTGTTTTTCTTCCCATTGCAGTGACGAGGAGCGATACAGGTACAGGGAGTATGCAGAGAGGGGCTACGAGCGGCACCGAGCCAGCCGCGAGAAGGAGGAGCGGCACCGAGAGCGGCGGCACAGGGAGAAGGAGGAGACCAGACACAAGTCCTCGCGCAGGTCTGTGCTTTACCCAGACAGCGGCGTGGCAGTCACTGCTGAGAGAGACGGACTGGGCTCAGGAAGTGAACGCAAACATTTCCACATGAGCAGTGTGTACAGTGTCCCCCTCATTGGAAGGTTCAGGATAACCATTGAAATAGCTGGTCCTCAGGAGGCTTCAGCAAAATTTTCAGAATCTAATAAGACTGTTTAATACCCCAAAACCACATAGAATAGCATAGAATAAAAATGAGAGATTCCACTTATTAACATTGTCTCATTGAAAGAGGTGAAATTTTGGCCTATAAAGCAATCTTTAATAAGTAAATATATTAAAGCAGTGTTTGCTTTAATTAAAGAAAATTCTGGGGTAATTTAGGTAACATAAAGAGCTATGTTTAGCTATTTCTCAAAAAAAATTAGCATTAAATTTTAATGTGGCCTGTTGGCTGAAAATGAGTGCTATAAAGCATTTCCTGTTTGGATCTAGCACTTCAAACTTGTCATTAGGCGTTCAGAATAAAATACACAGGCACTACTCAGGGGCGGGCTCACTCACCCAGGAATCTGGTGGACTGTCAGCGAAGGTGACTCTGTAATGTGATTATAATCTCTGCATAAAAAGTCACATAACTACTGATTGCTCCCCAAAATGTGTTTGAGGAAAAGCATGGGTATTTCAATCCCAGTGTCATAGTGAGGATTTACTTACAGTGGGTTGGTTTTTGTCACTAATTTTGTAAACATTTTAAACAACATGCCTGTCCTTTTTTGCAGTAATAGTAGACGTCGTCATGAAAGTGAAGAAGGAGACAGTCACAGGAGACACAAGCACAAAAAATCTAAAAGAAGCAAAGAAGGGAAGGAAGCCGGCAGCGAGCCGGCCCCTGAGCAGGAGAGCACCGAGGCCGCCCCTGCAGAGTAGGCGTGCGCCGGGCGCTTGTGCACACTAGCACCCCACACGTAGATACTATAAATCTTGTTATTTTTCTGCATAATGTTTAAGAAATTTACCTTTAATCTTGTTCTGTTAGTATGAAAAGTTAACTTTTTTTTTTCCAAAATAAAAGAGTGACTTTTTCATGTTAAGTTAAAAATCTTTGTCTTGTAATATTTAAAAATAAAAAGTACAGCAATGACTTTATATCCAAGAAAGTAATGTGAGTGGGTCACTTAGCAGGGAGCATGAAGAGCCACGTTTGGCCGTGGATGTGCACGGTGTCTGATAAAGGCCAAGGCTCCACCTCGGCCACGATTTTCTCATTAACCGAACACCGATCTCGTAAGAGGTGGTTCTGCAGAAGGCATCGAAGAGCCCTGAGATGAAAACTAGTGTCTCTCATTACTGCTGTGGAATTCTTGCTTAGCAAATTCAAGAACTCATAAGCATTTCCAATGTCACAACTTTCTGATGGTGGGTTTTCAGTGTTCTAAATTTGGGTTCATAGGGAAACTAAATGGGGTGCTTATATATCCACATAAAATCTAGAAGGCATTTGGGTGGCCTCTGAAATAACCTGCCCTTAGTGCAGTCTCCAGCAGGCACATGTTCAAACACTCATCATTGGGGTATACATCTGCACCTCCTGTGGCCCTCCACTGGGTTGGCCTTTCTTGATGCATTTTCCAAGGCTTATTGGCAAGATTTAGATTAGTCATTTCTTAAATTAAGAAAACACAAGTATATAATTCTTTGAGCATTTTTAGAGATGACCTAAGAGGTGTTTGTCAGTGATAACAAAGAACATGATATTTGAAAAAACTAAATCTTCTAAATGGTGGTAATAACAGGAAACATGATTATCACATACTAAAAGACAACTATAATTTTTGGAAAATATTTTATTTCTCATTTGATGAAAGGAACGTTTCCCAGCAATGCATTTTAAAAATCTTTTGGCTTTCAATTAAAATGTTGGTCTTTCACCCTTCGTAGACCTCAGCATATATCATGTTTAACTTCAATCAATTTGAATTCAGTGGGGCGTACAAATTGTAGCTGCTTGAGGGGTTTTTATTGAATAGAAAAATATAAACTTAACATTGTGGAGTAATAAAAAATCCTCCACACTGAATAAAAACTGTTAGTAATTTTTTATTTTTTCAGAGTCATTTTCTGAGGCGTGACTGGCTTTCATTAGATCATACTTCTGACATTTTTACAATATATTCTTTAAATACAAAAATCAACAAGATAAATATACTGTTTCAACTTAGCCTACTTGATCTTTCTGTATTTTTCGGACCCATCATCGAATCTATAAAAAAGTGCCAGGCCAAGAAACAAGCGTGAGAGTTATCCTTCCTCTCAGCTCCTTGAGTGTCCTTGCCAAGCAGGCGTGCACCATTCCTGACGTGCTTCTGCCGTTGACGGCCAAAAGAATGTCCCCACACCTAAAACCAGAATAAGAGGCGGAATAATTGATACTTTAATTCATGGTTGGCATCAATGCAAGTTTGTTTCGTCAGTATCAGTTTTTGCTACATCTGTCCATTTAAATTACTTCTAATTTAGGTATTTCCTCTCCTCAGATTTCTCCAAACTCATTATCCATTCAGCCGTTTTAGAAGGGACACCACAAGTACAGCAAGTTGTACTATGAGACCAAGAGTAGATGTAAATTGTCTTGGATTTCTTAAAGGTTGAATGCTACATAAACATTTTTAAGTTTTTACTCACCCTCTCCCCTCCCCCCATCACCAAAAGTACAGTGAATACACACCTTATTTCATATGGGGCCAAGTTTTTGCATAAAACATAATATTTGAATGTAAATTTTTTTAAGTAGTTGTTAATATTACCTAATTCTTCCATCATTGTATGCTGGTGTTCCTTCAACAATGGATTTGATAAAAAAAGGTTTGTTCCCATTGTATTCTTCGTAACCTCCTACGATGCAGAAACCCAGACTTCCAGCTGTGTTTCTTCGTAATACAATATCTTTACAGTTATACAAGTACCTGAAATAGAATGTAATCAGTGTATATGCACAGTTTAACTAGCAGTGAATAATGACTGATTCATCTCCCATTCCTTTCATTGGCTTTTTAAAACCTAAGTAACAGTACATAGGTCCTACTCAAAATCCTCTCATAGCTTGGTGACCTTTGTGCTGTTAGTGGACTTTTGTAATTGAATCTGTTCGCCATAGCTGAACACCCTTAAGAATATAACAGACCCATTGTGTTCTCTGTTTATACATCCACTAGGAAAGGTAATTTTTGGCTTAAAGAAGACTTAATACTTGAATTTGTATGAGCAAAAAAAGCTGGATATACATAAATACTTAAAGATGAGCCAAATTCAGACATACTTAATGGATATCATTTTACTCGTTGGCAGAAATAATTTTAGTGAAGGGAAAAATACTTTGAATAAGTGATCTCAATGAAAAAAATTTAAATCTAACCTTAACTACTTGTAAGTTTTATGGACCTCTGAGAAATAGTAGTTTCTACCTAGTTGTGCATGTTGGACTAGGTCACAGAGGAGCATGCAGGCGTGAAGGGAGTGGAGACAGGTGTGTGAACAGCTTGCAGCTCCCATCGGAGGGAAATAGTGGCAGTGAGGAAGAAGGAAGGCATCAAAGGGACGGAGGAGGAGAGACACAGCTCAGTCCTCAGCTAAAATCAAAAATGAGCCGGAGGAATCAGTGAGCGGCCACTGGATCCGTGTTCATCAGCAGGCCAAGTACAAACCGTGGAACAGCACAGGAGCCGGGGAACCCTGCTTGGCCACCATGTGTGTAGCTGTAGTCACGGGCCAGTCTGAGAGATGAGCATTTTCATGTTGGTGAAAAAATCAAGATGTGGCTATTTATAAACTGTACCTTAAAATATTCTTTTAACTTTTTTTAAGGCCAATAAACAATCTCTTGTAAAATGTTAAGTGATGAGGCTGGTCATTACATGTGCTGCTGACCTTGCTAATGAATTCATGTAACTTTATCCCATGATGTTGCTGAGTCTCGTTTGAAATAAAACAAGCTTTAGGGTTTGGCAAATTAAAATGTAGTGCTAAAATTCAACTCTTCCCGGTTTTCTAACTGTTGGCATATGTATACATCACTCACAATGTTTCCTTCACCAGAATGATCGCTGAAAAGGATGAATTTCAGTAGATTAAATAACCTCATCTTTATTATAACATTTATCTGCTGTATTTCACAGGAAACCTTGACGCCAGTAGTGAATTCATCCATTAGGATCTGCGGTGTCTCAGATACCATATTTACATAATGGTCCACGGCTCATGGACCAAACAGGTGATTGGCTATTCCCCAGACATTACATTCCCCCAGGGTCTGTGTGTGTGATCTCAGAGAAAGGAGGTGAGGAATTAGATGATGACTAGCCAAGGTCATGACCAACTGTCTGTCTTGACGTCTCCCAGTTGTCTTTCAATATATACGAGAGCACATAGTGCATGCAGTACTTGACGGTGTTTCTCATTCTTCATTGTTTTTTTCATTTACTACGTCCTTGGACCTTAAATTGACTCTGGCCTCTTGATACCCAAGAGAAGGTATTTCCTGGATCACCATTCATGTGTTTATATTGACCACACCCCATCCACTAGGTCCTTAGGATACATGGGTGAGCAAGGCACACCACCCCAGCCCTCCTGCACAATCCATCCACAAGATGTGTTGCCAGTTTTATTTCATTAACAGTGTTTTCCTTTAATTGTCTTGAGTAACTGGATTGTAGCAGTAAGAACTCAATGTTGAACCCTTGCAGAGTCAGACCATCATTAGTTGGGCCTGGTAGTTTTTTAAAACTTGGTTGAATTACTATGTGTTTCCCTCCCCACTAGGAAATGGGGCAGCTGTTTTTGATCAGTGACCTTTGACGTACAAAGTGGCCTTAAACTCTAAATTTAAATGTGAGCTTTTTTCCTATTCTGAGCTCATTCTCTGAATTGAGGCCTAATCAAAGATGATCTGGCACAGTGTAAAGTGGCGGTCCCCCCCACCCCCCGTTTTGGGGACTGGTCTCCTAGAAGACAAGTTTTCCACTGAATGGACTGGGTATGAGTCGGCAAGCAGTTGATGTATATCATGGTCTATGGGCAGTCAGACCTATCTGCCAATGATAATCTCCAGGTTCCCAACAGGCTCCCCCGACCTGTACCTGTCCACAGCCCAGGGGTTGGGGACTACAGGTGTAAGGACTAGCGGGGAGGAAGGATTTGGAGAACATTCTCTAACATATCTCAAGAATGGAAAAGCATCCGTGCACTCAATACTAAGATGAAACCAGTAGATTAGTCAAGGCAGGCCCACACTGGAGAAAAGCAAATTCAAGCAGGAGGGAGTGGTGGAGGTGCTTAGCTAAGTCCCCACCTGATGGTCACAGTATGGCACATTTCCTGGGTGAAGAACTCGATTACAACTTTAACTTACAAATGCAAACGATGTCACCTAATTGTATGGACCCTGGTATGAACCCAAAATTTAAAAAAAAACAAGGAATAACGGAGTTCCGTAAATTTTCCCCGTGAGAAAATTATGGTTACCTCAAGAATAAATTTAACTCCACTGAAATGAGTTAACTAAGTACGATGAAGTCTTGAGCTGATCAGAAGCTAAAGTTTAAAATTTTCCATCTATCCCCTTCTATGCCAATGCCGTGAACATCTGCAGACCCTGCCCAGCCAGGAGCTGGGTCTGGGGGACTAAGAAGGCGAAGGCACAGCCTGTTCCTTGAGATAGTGTTAGGGAAAAAATGAGTAGAAAGTGTGTAAGATCCTATTTCTTCCTGTTTTGAATTCTTCAAATCTTCTCATTGCTAAATGGTGTTCGAATACCGGAAACTGGAAAGACAGTGGGTGTGGGATATTTTGAACTCTTCTTGAAAGTAGAAAATGAAATCTATAACCAGTATTAGTTCTTTTAAAAATGGTCCCTTATTATTGCTTAGTCTCATGTTCAAAAAGGCTTCACTTCTTGGCCCCAATTGACACATAATCATTATCATTAACTGAATAGATTCCAGTGAGTAATTTCAAGTTTCCTGCTATGATTAACTTAACACTCCAGCTTCTGGGTCAGGTGCCTCTCAGTCTGTGGTGAAGGGCCAGATTTCTTGTTATTTCCAGTTTACTGCAGACTAATGCTTAGATTAAATATAATAAAAAATGAGTTTTTAGAAAAACGAAATTTTGGCCAGGTGTGGTGGCTCACACCTGTAATCCCAGCACTCTGGAATCCTGAGTTGGGTAGAGTGCTTGAGATCAGGAGTTCGAGACCAGCCTGAGCAAGAGTGAAACCCTGTTTCCAGCTACTTGGGAGGCTGAGGCAAAAGTATCACTTGAGCCCAAGAGTTTGGGGTTGCTGTGAGCTAAGATGACACCATACCATTCTACCCCAGGGTGACAGAATGAAACTCTGTCTAAAAAATAAAAATTAAAAAAAAAAAGAAAGAAAGAAAAAGAAAAAAATAAGGTAAAAATCCCCAAATCTTACAAAAGCATACAAAATAACCTACATTTTTACTGTATTTAAAAATATAAAACTACATTTTACTAAATATAATAAAAAACGTAAAAGGAAAACGAATCACCACTTCCTCAATAATGACAGCTGCAAAACTAAGCTCTCTGAGTTAAAGCTGTGTGAACTCTGTCATCTTCTTTTTATTTTTTTGATTACTTTTCTGAAATTTTATGTATTTTCAGAAAAGGTGTGTCTTGTCTTGACAAAAATCCAGAGAAGCTTGATTCACCATCCATAAATAGGATATTTACTTCCCTAATTCAGCTAATAATGTTAAACTATGTTTATTGTTAAAGCAGGTTTATTAAAAAATTTAAATAACTTAGAAAATAACTTTTAAAAAGAAATCTTACAGTCTCTCAGATTATTATACACCTCATACATATTTTGGTCACAGCTAAAAAGTTAACCTTAAAATGCTCCGGGTTGTAACGTGTGGGTGGGTCCAGCAGACAACTCACCGTGTAAACCCTACACCCCCCACCCCATTCAACAAGACAAGTTTGCTGACCATACACACAAATGATGCACCAATGTTCAAATGCTCTGCAAGGTTGTAAATAACCCCAACTTCTGTCCTTATACAGTTTGTGGGTCAGCAATAGGGTATTACTCATTGCTGTAAATAATTTTTGAATGTGTAAAATTGTTGAAGAATTGTTTCGGCTGGGCATGGTAGCCCACACGTCTCTCAACATTTTGGGAGGGTGAGGAGAGAGCATCGCCTAAGTCCAGAAGTTCAAAACTAGTCCAGGCAACATGGCAAGACCCATCTCTACAAAGCATTTTTTAAAAATTAGCTAGGCAGAGTGGTACATGCGTGTAGTCCCAGCTACTCAGGAGGCTGAGGTAGGAGGATTGCTTGAGCCCGGGAGTTTGAGGTTGCAGTGAGCCGTGTTCTCACCACTACACTCCATCCTGGGCAACACAGTGAGACTCTGTCCCTAAAATTATAATAAGAAAATATAATTTTATAATTATAGTTTATAATAATCTTGGACTAAGATTCCGCCTAAACTGCAGGATAATTATGTCTTAGGCAGGTTTCTTCGTAGTGCTGTCCTCCTCACCACCCTTATCTGTTCATTACCAACTGCCACGCCTAAGCCTCTTTTTCAAGCGTTCCTCTCTGTTCCTCACCACCGGTCTTTCCAGATCATGGACTGGGTGCCCATTCTGACAGATTTCGGATCTCATCTGGCCTGGATGCCTGCTTTGGGCTGGGTGGTTATTTTATTTTAGACCTCTAAATAAAGACCTTTAGTCCACGACCTGAATAGCAAGAAGCAGCGGGCCATGTGAAGCACAGCAGAGTATTCTGAACAAAGAGAGCCTGGAATTTTTGAAATTCAAAGAAAATAGAATATTAACTAAAAGAGACTTATCAAGAAGCAGCAAAACAGAAAGAGGAAGTAATGTGTACTTCAGCTAACCGGCGACAGGGCCAGAATGAGACGTGTCTCTTTCAGGGGGTTTTCCATTATATAATTTTATAGCCAGCCTATAATTTTATAGCCTGACTACCCTGCTGCTCCTGAGCAACCTTATTTGAAGAATGCAAATAAAGCCAGAAGATCTACTGTTGTTCATTTCTTATAATTGAAACTTACTTTTGATACTTCCTCGGCAAGTTCTCTAGCCATGGTAATTTTAGGTAAGAATTGGGCCTTAATAGTTTTTTTTTTTTTTGCAGTTTTTGGCTAGGGCCGGGTTTGAACCTGCCACCTCTGGTATATGGGGCTGGTGCCCTACTCCTTTGAGCCACAGGAGCCACCTTAATAGTTTTAAATACTGAGCCAGCGCCCGGGGGCCTTCTGGCTATTCTTTAGAAAGCGAACCAAAGGAAAGAGGCAGACACTATTACGTTACAGACAGAACCAAAGAGCACAACTGGACTCCAAAGCGGCACCACCAGGAAGTGAAGCCCTGCTTGAGGGGTTTGGTGTCCAGCTTCGCCTGGCAACACTTAGAGGGCCGGTTCAGTGCAGGTCACGGGCTCAATGTCATCGCTCTGTGGCCTTCCCCAGCCACCTACATAAGAGCAGGCATCTGCCCAATGGAACAACAAATGTGTTGGAATGCAGCACCATTCCGTGATCTGGGAAGATTGGAGGTGAGGGTCAGTGTGAAATGCTTGAAAAGGAGATTTTGGGGCTGTGATTGTTGGTAATGATATAAGTAAGGACTATGAGGATGAGAAAATACTGCAAAGAAATAAAGCAAGAGGAAGTCTATAATATGTCCATTGGGTTAATCCATAAAGAGGTCTTCCGCGATATGGATGAGTATAATTTTGTGGCAAGAGCTGTGAGTGAGGAGGAAAAGAAAAGAGGAGATGTACGAGGGTCAATCACTCCCAGAAGTCGGCCTGCTGGAGAGCAGCTTGCCGTTGTTGAACACGGAAGAGACTTGAACATGTTGAACTGGTAAGAAGATACAGCCAGTGGAGAGGGAGGACTGGAGACCACAGGAAGGGGTGGGAGGATCAGTGAGAGGCAGCAGGGGGGACAATCAGGACATCACTGTTGAGAGGACAGGGGGCTCCTCTTGCATGGTCCTAGGAGGCAAAGGAAGGCTGGATAGGAAGTATTCAGGTGGCACAAGAGGTGTGAAGGCCGAAAGTTATAGAAGGTGTAATCTAAAGGGCCTGGATTTTAGTTTGTGAAGTAGAAAGCAAAATTATCTTCTAGGGAGAACGGGGTGGAGATGCTGGAGGTTTAATTTGCTCAGGGTCCATGAGACATAGCTGCTGTAAAGAATGACAGGGTAGAGCTGACGGATGGCTGTCATGGCACACTGGGCGGCACTGTGGGCCCAGCTGAATGTTGACGACGCCCAGGAATCTAAAGGAAGTCAGTTTGATTTTTTTTTTT
>NW_003852478.1:6685127-6694915 GCF_000181295.1 Otolemur garnettii
CTATAGACTACAGGTGTGTACTCAGAGTTCTCTTCTACGAGTTAGAATAGTCTATAGACTACAAGTGTGAGTTTGGGCTGAGGTCACTGAAGAAGGTGACTAAAATACGGACTCTTTTTAAAACGTACCCTCCCCACCTCTCTACTGTGTGTCATGCTCTACAGAGGACTTGCCACCTCTCCCTCTCCTAAGACTTTCACCTACGACTCCCTGCAACCACACCTTTACCCTCTGTATCTTCATAAAACTCCTGCCTGAGCCCCTGACCGCCCATTAGGCCAAATCCAAAGGACATTTTTTCTGTTCTTTCACTGGTGGTTCTTTCTCTGTTTCCTCCAAGCTCTCCCCTTTCCTCAGCCCGCTTCTCAGTGGACTCCAATATTCCACCGAGCTCCTGTACTGTACCATCTGCATATTAATCCTGCCCAAATCTATCTTTATCTTAAACTCTCCTCCAAAGAGTGGTTCCCAGGGCATGCCTTTTGGGATATCAGAAGGACCAAAAAACCATTTCCATAATAGTAACAAGACATAATAAGAAGTGATTTGCCTTTTCACTCCCACTTTCTCTTGTGACATTTCCAGAGGCCACATGATGGGTAACAAGCAGCAGATGAACCGCAGAAGCAAATGTGGGAATCCAGGTATCTTAACAGTTTGCAAAAATATGAAACAATGCCATTCTTCTACGTTTTTTGGAAGTTGTTTTTCATAAAAGATACATTATTTACATTAACATATACTGGGCTTATTATTTTAAGTAACAATAAATTTTCTCAGATTAATTTATCCTAAGGTAAATACAATTACAGATATAACCTACGTAAACAAAAGTTCTTTGAGATTATCAATACTCTTCCTTACTATGGCAAAATAATTACACTGATGGCCCCAATTCTTCACCCTTCCATGTTATCCATGCTCTTTACTATAGAACTTTGTAGTGTCCTCCTCGTCTGATTCTGGGCTCAGCCAAAGAGCATCAGTGGGTGTTTGCCACAGCCAAACCCTGCACATGCAGCATGGTCAGCAAGCAGCTATCTAGGTGGCCCAGAGCAGAGTGCAAAAGCCCAGGTGAGCCTGCCAAGATCAACCAAGCCAGCCTGGGTCAGCTGGACCCCACAGGCGCAGGAGCAAAATATGTTCTCACTGTTGCATGCCACTGAGGTTTTGCAGTTGGTTGTTACAAAGCACAATTATGAAGATAAGTAATTGGCATTATTGGCAAAATACTCTCCTATTTTTGTTGTATCACTTGTATCCTCCAACCAGATGAAATATACTGTCATTCACTCCAATATCTTCTCCAGGTTCCCAAAGCCCTGTGTGCCTACCACATATTCATAATAGTTTAATTATGGCTTTTATAACTCACAAGTTTACACAATTTATTGTGACATTTTTTGCACACTAGATTATGAGGCCCACAGAGGCTTTCCCTGGTACACAAAGCCTTACTGGGTTATTTCATTCAACGAATTCCTGCTAAGCAGAGTCATTTGAAGGCCTTCAGAAACACGAGACATTCTTTTCTTTCGGAGTCTCCTCTCACTGTGATAGTAAACACATAAAATGCATTCGCAGCACACATTACATACATGGAGGTTTGGGGTGGCTATAAAAGAAAGAAATATTTTGAAAATATTTTTGTTCTTGAAATGATTTCTGGTTGACTATCACACATAAACCATCACCATACAGGAGAGCTGACAAGAAAATGACAAGGAATTTGAGGCCTAGGAGGAAAGCAGTGATGAAAGTGGTACTTATTATGCTGATGGCTACACGAAATACCCAGTGAGGGACAAAAGTCTGTACGCATTCGAATTCCTCCGACACTGGCTTTACGGTGGAGAGGACACAAATGGTTTAGCTCCAACTATTAAAGCTGAATATGGACTTAGCATCCTCTTGAGGATGCACAGAAAACTTAGAATTAGATCGTGGTTCAGGTCATAGATGCCAAGACAAGACCACCTGGTTCACATTCCAGCTGTGCCTATTAACTAGCCATCCAATCTCAAGCAAATTAGTTAACTACTCTGTACTTAAGAGTTTTAGGAGAGTAAAAGGTTAAAATTCTTAGGCAAGAGGAGAAATCAGTTAGTGTGTATCCTCCTCGTCCAGAGGAGAGCATGTTTGGAAAGACTTCCAGATGTGGAATGTGAGTCCCGAGAGCCGACAAAGAATAAAGCAGAAAGTCTTCAGTGTTTTCTGAATTTCCTCCAGTGGGATGGCACCTGGTAATGGCAGGGACACTGCCTGGAGCTGCCATGCAGGGGCCACCGCTGCACACCTGACACCTGACAGGCACACCTGCACTGTCCTGTACAATCTGCTGTATCTGACACGCACTGGTTCAAAACAAGCCCCATGTAACTACGATGGCCTCCCTGCGTCTGCGCCTGCTGACATGTTTTATCGTTTTCCTTCATTGGTGGAGAACCTTAGGTAAGTGGCTACATCATACACTAGGGCAAACAGGTTTCGTCACACTCTGTTAAGTGAATGGGGGAAATGCTTGGCTAAGTAGGTTTGTAACTTAAAAATTTCTGTGAAGTAAAAAGAAAATCTAGGGCTGTGCCTATGGCTCAGTGAGTAGGACGCCGGCCCCATATACCGAGGCTGGTGGGTTCAAATCCAGCACCAGCCAAACTGCAACAAAAAAATAGCCGGGCATTGTGGCAGGCGCCTGTAGTCCCAGCTACTTGGGAGGCTGAGGCAAGAGAATCACCTAAGCCCAGGAGCTGGAGGTTGCTGTGAGCTGTGACACCACAGCACTCTACTGAGGGCTATGAAGTGAGACTCTGTCTCTAAAAAAAAAAAAAGAAAGAAAAGAAAATCTATTTGCAGACTAAATTTCTAGCAATTCAGGTATATCTAGAGTAAAAAGCACATGGTTCTATCTAGAGTAAAAAAGCTTATCACATGTCTTCTCTTACGCAAATGAATTGATGAGGAACTATGATTATACTGATTACGTGACAAAGTAGCTTTCAAATAAAAAAATAAAAATGACTTATTTTAATAGATACTAGTTTCAGAAGTTTTTTTTTAAAATAAATTTCTATTTAAAGTAACCTTCACTTCTTCCATTCAGGCCCACTTCTAAAATGTTTGTAGACTTTTAAACAGCCTCAATGCTCAGTTTTCAACTGCTTAAGGAGTTTAAAAAATGTACCGACTTTAAAAATAATTTATTAACTATGGAAGACTCAAAAAGGAATCTAGGTCAGTGTATCTTTGAGGCAGGGATTTTTTTTTTAAATCCCTCAATATAAATTACAAAAAGAGAAAAAGAGAGAGACATATCTCCACTCTCAAGAAAAATGTTCTAAAACTCAACATCTTGCTTTCATTTTTTTCAATCCTATGCTAGTATATCATCGTCAGTTACTCTAATATTTAACATTTAAATTATGCATCTGGAATTAGCAAGGTAAGCTTTTCAAAGACAATAGTTTATGCTCTGATGCAGGTAAGAAACCAATTTATCTGCTCTTTGAGTATTTCATTTCTGTGATAGCCATTTAGTAAGGCTGACCCCAAATCCTTCCCTGAAGTGACTGTGTGAGAGGAACAGAGGCTGTACTGTAAGGCTCGAGCTATACTACACTACAGTGGCAGCTGAGCTGCTTCCTGAATTTCTGTACAAGAACTTTTCAGGAGCAGACACTGAAATCTGAGCAATGTCCCCAGCCAGCAGATGCTTGAAAATCTGGCGAAGGCAGTGTGTTCTGTGGCCCTGTTTATGGAGAGCCAGGGCCATCTGAAAACCACACAGGCACACACAGCCCCAGAAGGGAGTCAGCCTCTAAGCAATGCTCCCAGGGCCTCCAATAGCAAATTAGGCACAGGTGACCCTTCCCTGGTGGGTACAGCTCAGCTCGAGGATGCACAAACATAGCCTGTGCTCCGAGCTCCCTTCTGTCTGCGGGGACACCCTGCACAGCTGTGCATGGCAGCCCTGGGAGCGCCCAGCGTGGATGCCTGCTGGTGCCTCCAATCCAGGCTTCCGTCCCTGCCCTGGCATCTCTGTGTGCACTTTTAGTTACAAATGGGAAGACAGAATTATTTCGAACAGTCCCACAACCAAGACTGGGTCTCATTAAGATGCTTGTACTATGAATCAGCCCCAAAGAGTGAAAGAAATGTAATTGTTTCCTCCTACAGAGATGTCACGCTGGGACTCACCGAGGTAATTCCAGCCACATGACCCAGGACGGGGACCAGTCGCTAGGTGGGGCCATGTTGTGGTTGGAGTCCAGGGCTGCGGGGCTGCTGCAGTCTTCCTCTGGCTCCTGCTCCTTGACTTCCAAAGCTTTGAGCACCACTGAGGAGGACGTGCTTTTCAGTAATGCCACTGCCTCGCTCCGGCTCACCTCGGTCAGCTCAGTCCCATTCACATTCAACAGAATGTCACCTGATGGCCAGAGAGGCAGAAGCCACCTTTACTGAGCGTCTGAACAGCGCCTCTTACTGAGAGTGCAAGGGGCAGGGACTGACGGGGTTGTGGGGACGGACGCGGAGAGGGTGAGGGGGTGTCCTCAGCCCCTCATGTTCGACATGAGGTAAACAGTGTGTGCATTCCAAGGTACCAGTAAGTTTTGATTGGAGAACAGAGGCAAGAACATAAATTAACCTTGTTCACTATTTAATCAAAGAAAACCTACTTTTTTGCTCCTTTTTTGCTCCCTGTTTTTAACACAAAGGGAAAGCACGTGGCAGAAGCTCCAGCACTTGCACGGAGCCCAGTGCCCGGTGGACACCTGATGAATGTGGGCTGACCTGACAGTGTGTGGAAGAGGGGTCTACGGTAGTTACAGAAAATGGGCTTGGGAAGGTGCTCTTAGAGGCGGCAAGAAGAGTTCATCATAAAGGTGAAAACAGCTACCACGGGTGAAGCACCTACTATGTGCAGGGCTATCTCCATCTATCCTGTCGTATAACCCTCTGGCTCATTCTCTTGCTAACAAGTCATGCTGTTTGGCCTCGTTGCTCTCCCACTATGTGCACTGCTCTCCCACTACGTGCTATCTTTATCTCTCTCTCCCTGCTTTCTATTCTTGTATCTTCTTCCTGTTTTTCTGTCTCTCTTTGCTCCTAATTGTTTTATAGAGAACGGTCACAGCAGAAGCAAAAAGACAAGAGGAGAAAGATGGGGAGGGCTTGAGTCCTTCCTGACCCACGCCCTGGGTGACTGAACCCCCCACCACACCACCCACTCCCCAGGGCTCCTCCGGCTGAGCAGCTACACTTTGGAAACTTCACATTTTATCTCTTGATTCTGGACCTTTGTGACAAGAGATAATCCTGCATCCCTCTGAGCCTGCAACCCTTCGTATGAGTTGGCAACACTACTAAGGATACATATTTGTAGAAGCAAATTTGACATCACCTTCCTTTACTCAAAGTAGCTCACAACATGAGAGATTAATGTGCTGAAACACTTTGCACCAATGGGAAAGTACCTAGCACGGTGCTTCACTTAATATGTATTCAATGAATCCAATTTCTCAAATGACTTCTCCAGTCCAACCCATAAAATGGAGCAATTCATGAATTTGTGTCATCACTGGATCAACGCAGTGAAGAATCGCTTAGAATGAACGGAACCAAATCACGCTGTTAGATACAGACAACTTGTCCATGCCTGTAGCAGCTCCCTAGTAATCACTGGGATAGTTCCGCAGTTCTATCTTTTTACTAGCAGGCAAGTTGTCCCATATCAACCTCTACGAACTAAGAGAAGTGAAACCCATTCTAGGAACTATACTTGAACCAGTCATGGTCAATGGGTAACAGATGTCCTTCCCAGATCATCTAACCTCTTAATTCTGAAAACAGTTACCCAACATGGTGAAGGACTTATTCTCATAATCCTCTGCCACCCCAGTCCCTTACGTCCCCTCACTTCTTACCTGTTTTTATTCTTCCATCTCTGCTGATGACTCCTCCAGGCTCGACACTGATGACATAGATCGGCAGGTCCCATTCCCGATGTGATGCTCCCCCTGCAACGGTCATGCCAAGAGATTCACTGGGGTCTTTCCGGATACTCACAACCTTCTCCCGACAAGTAACTGCAGGGTGAGGGGGCTGAAGGCACAGACAGAAAAACATTGCACATGCATTCACATTTGGAGTTGCATTTTCTATGTGCAAAATGCCAAGATTACATAAATTACATACATTGAATAAATATGATGGTGGTCCTTGAAACCACAGAGAAAGACACTAACAAAACCCTCACCTTACCTGTGTCCACCATAATAGAGTGGCTTTATCTGCAAACTCTATGGACTAACTCAGAGAACGTTTACATTTCCGAGGGAACGGTTAGATGGAGGGAGGGACAGGATGGAGAAATAATAAACGTTCAAAGTGAATTGCACCTACATTTTCTCAAATGAGTCGTTTATTCCTGATAGCGGAGAGTCAGAATTAAAACACAAAATTCTTATCACTTATGAATATCAGGAACTTTTTTCTAAATTAAACAAAAATAACCATATTTTATATAGTGTCTTATTTCCCACTTCCTAAGTGTTACCAAACAGGATTGTCTGTGCTGAGCAAAGAGATGTTTAGCTGAGCCACGGAGGGCTCGAGACAATGACTGCAGTGCCACAAATAGGATCTGTGTCCATGTGTCCCGCCTGTGTCTCCCAGGGCCTCTGAAATTCCTCACCAGTGAGATTCACATTAGCAATGGAGAAACCCACGTCTCCCCGTGGAGCCCTCACCTGCAGAGTTGCCTTCTGTGGCTGGGGAGGAGGAAAATTAAATACAGCAGAGATCATCCTTTCCATCCGTCTTTTCTCCCCACTTCTCCATGCCTGCCTCAACTTTGGACCCTTCGGAATGTTCCCCCATATTTAAAAACATAATTTATGAGGCAATAATTAAAGCTGATTAAAAAATCTTACGGGCATCTGAGTATTTATCACTTGAGCTATAAAAGTGTATCTATATTTGCCTTGGATTTTTTAAATAAAACATTTTAGACAAATAAAAAGAAGTATAAATAACAACAGAGCATCCTACCCATGTGCTTCAAAACCCAGTATTAGAAATGAATGTTCTGCGCCCACTTAGTCTCTGTTTGACTTCTCTCTGGTCGTATTTCTTTCCTCTCCCACAGAGGTGACCACACTCCTAAATTTGGTGACTGTTGTCCCTTAACTTCTCAATTGGCTAAAATCTTTCTGTCCCACAAATCCTGGTTTGCCTTCTTTGGTATTTCTTTGAATCTTTTAAGTGATTTTCTAAAAGTCACGTTGTTTCCTAAATCAAACAACATTTTAGTAGCATAAAAACCTAAACAATTAAAGAGCCCTATATATCTTAGTTTTATTTTAAATATACCACCCTTTTGGGGAGGGCATCTCACAAAGTCAGATATAATATAAATTAAAATAAATACGACTTCCCATAGCAGGGTTTCCAGGCATTAAGTCACATGATAGAGGCTGGTAACAAAAGTAGGATTAGATCCTCCGGGCTCTTTCCATGACTCATGATGGGGAGGTGGAAGGAATTACAAAACCACAGTGTGGATGGAGACCTCATTTCCCGTAATTTAACGAATTAGGATATAATATATTTTAGTTAATTCAACTACAATTAATTAGATAAAAATGCTAAGCAATTAGTTAATTAAACCAATCAACTAGTTTTCCATTAATAAAGACTATCAGTTTAACTTAAACATGCTGACTTACTAGAAAAAAAGACACAAGTGAGTCTTTACCCATGAAACATATTAGCAGGATATACTTGGTCTGTTCAGATTGCTTACTGTAAACAAACATGGAATTTATGAATTTAGGGGGCATGTCTTGCTGGCTGGAGTATAGCCTGTATCTTGTAGGCCCTGTAATTTATAGAGTATTGTAAAGCAGAGATGCTCCATAATCAAAGTTTTTGAGTACTGTTTCTGTGTCCGTGCATTGCTCAAAAACTCAGCTTGTGAGTTATTCCAACCAAAGCATAGCTTATTGTAGAAGGAAAGGGGTGTTTCCTACGCTCTGTTGCAAGAAGAGTGGGCCACCTATAAGATATTCTTTTAGTTACAAGTGATGTAATGAAACCAGAATCCAGGGGAAGGGACAGATAGAAGCTCCCTGCCGTCACAACAGGATGCCACGCCAACCCACTAGACTCTTACTTTGGGCCAAACAAAGTTTGTGTTCCTTAGACACGCACCCAGATGGGAAGGTTAAGGCACTGCCTCTAATAGAAGCCACAGACAGGAGTACAAACGGGCTGAGCCATCTCGTTTAAACACAGTCTGCAAACTGCTAGCTGGAAGGATGGATTCTACCTACAGATAAATTCTACTTGGTCCATGGGGTTTTAAATTTTTTTTTGGATTTGAATGCCACGGGACAGGACATGTGCCCTGTGGTTTGACCCATGTCTCACCATTCCCTAATGTCACATGAGCTTTTAAATTATCTTCGTGGGCCCTTTGGCAAATGCAAACATATTAAAAATGGTAGCAGAAGCACTACTTTAATTTCCAGGCAGATTTGGAAATTCAAAAACCAGAAACCAGGAAAGCCTCTTATTTCATGTCCAAGCGAAAGGAAAACATTTTTTAAATAAAATGCCTCTTGGTAAAAAGTGACATCTATTTGGCTGAGACTGGAAATTAGGTCTCTATATGAGGCCTCCATGGTTGAGTTCTAAACCCTCCTGCATTTTCCTCTCTCCTGCTCAGATGGCAGACCTGTGTTATCTCACCAAGGCTTGAAGATGGGACTTTGGAATGTTTCTCTAAGTCACAAAGTCCAGAGGTGGCACTTTGAAATGTTAAATGAGCAGCCTTCCCAAGAATTAGCTCCTTCTAGGAGCAACGGACATGCCCTGGCTGGGCCTTACCTTGGGAGAGTTGCTCCTCCACCCTGGCCCTGGGGACTGGCTGCCATTGCTGCCCCAGCTGGCTTCCTGAAAGATGTCCGGGCTCTGTCCTCGGACCTGGCGGGACACGATGAGATGAACGCGTCTTTCACTGGCCTGGGTGAGAAGACACGGGCATTAGCCACTCCCAGAGCTCCTACCCACAGCATCCGGCACCCAGACTAATAACCAACACATGACTTTGGCTGTAGCTCTTTTTGCTTTTATGGGAAAATATGGTTTCTAGTAACTTTTATGCCAGTGCCCATCTTATAATTTGGTAAAAGTATGAGAGCTATTTGCCTTGTATTTAAACCAGGAGTACACATTGCTCCAAGAGAAAACCTAGGGAAGGTTTAGCTCCTTTCAGTGTTGGGAGACATTATTAGGGCCAGGCCTGCCTGCTCATGCTGTCATCCTAGCACCCTGGAAGGCCAAGGTGGGAGGATTCCTCAAACTCCGTTCAAGACCACATCTCTACTAAAAATAGAAAAACTAGCTGGGTGTTGCAGTGGGTGCCTGTAGTCCCAGGTACTCGGGAGGCTGAGGCAGGAGGGTCACTTGAACCTAGGAGTTTGAGGTTTCTATAAGCTAAGCTGACTTCACAGCACTCTAGCCTGGGCATTAGACTCAGTGAGAGAAATCCCAAGTCCGACAGTCACTCACATTTGGGGCTGCCAAGGTTGAGCACTTTAGAAATACAGGGATGATTTACAGGCTCTGATACAGCCTGACTGGCCAAGCATGGTGCCTCATGCTTGTAATCCCAGCAACCAGGGAGGATGACTGAGGAAGAAAGATCGCTGGAGGCCAGGGTTCAAGACCAGCCTGAGCGATAGCACGAGACCCCATCACAAAAACTCAGGGCAGCCTGTCTGTGACTG
>NW_003852478.1:6695649-6698170 GCF_000181295.1 Otolemur garnettii
CCCGGACACTGGGTCTGCAGCACCCTCCTTTCAGACTTTCAGGTTTCAGAACTGGGGGAGGTACATGTCTGCCGTTTAGAAGCTGCCAAGTTAGGGCATTTGGTTACGGCACCAGAACGGACTGAGACACTGCCCCTCCACTTCTTCCTTCCAGGAACATGACTCTTTCCCACTCAGGAATAAGGATCTTGTTTTTAAAACCTTAAGCAGAAAGAACCCACCAATGAAAAACCACATCCCCACGGCTGACCAACAAGAACCATCCCAAACCTTCACGGATTTGCACAAGAACCATCCCAAACCTTCACGACTTTGCACTCTTATATTAACAAACAGCTCTTCTTAGGGTTCTCCTGAAACATAGGAGTCGTCGGTCGGGTGGCTGTGAATGAGAACTTTTAAGGGTAACTGCTAAAGCTCAGTAAGAGGGTCTGTGTGGCCAGGTGAGCTGATTGACTCCACACCAATTAGAAAATCCTTCCAAACAACACCGCAAGGGCAGCCCAGCCAGGTCCTTCGCACGCAGCCGGCCATCACTTCTCATCTGCTCAGCCACAGCTAACGGGCCTTCCCTTGTTCACTGGCCTGGCTTGAATTCCCTGGTATTTCTCATCACATATAAAGCCTGTGTCAGAAGAGGACAAAAATAACAAGCCCAGGAAGCGATCATGAAGGAAACTGACATAAGTCTGAGGGTATTGGCCAACGAAAGGGCAGTTCTGGGAAGAGTATGTTGCAATAACTGCGTCTCCTTCTTTGCTCTGTAAGCCTCCCTTATGCTACTAAGGTTATCTTTGGTTACTCTCTGAAGCAAAAATTGCTAACAGATAAGAAATAGCAGACATTCAGGTCAAAACCTCAATTATTAAGCTTGAAGTTGCTCTCTTATCTTAGGGGAAACTCCGATGTTTTGAAAGATCTCAGCACCAGGCTCGTCTCCAATGCTACGTTCCCGATAAACAAGGAGCAGCCACGTGGTACAGGCAGCTGGTAAGAACTGGGGACATTTTAGACTTATGCGTGGAATCAACGTGCCAGGCAAAATCCAAAAATTGCCAAGAGGCGTCCTGCAAGAACTATTTAATTCACACTTTTGAGCACCGATTTCTCACTGGATTATCAAACACTGGCTCTGGTATTAAGTTGTTGGCACGAATAACACTTCAATAAACAACTCTGGTATCAACTTACTTGGAAATAAATTCTCTGCAAAGCTGATCTGTGGCTTTTACCAGCCACCTTGTAAATTGCTCACCAGGACATCCTATTTAATGCACTTTCATGGTTTCTGAAGATATGAGGTGGGGAGTGGGCTCACGGGTTTGTCCTGATACGAAATCTCATGAGCAGCTGGGTTCAGTACAGAGAAACAGCCCTGAACACCAATGAATCTTTTTTTCCACTAGTGTGACTGTGGTGTGCGCATGAGAGGGAGGCCCAGAAACGCTGGCCTTGTTTACTTCACACTCATGGGTGTGTCTGGAAGCAGGTACAGCAGACCCGTCATTTTAATGGCAAACGGTCAGAGGAAGAGCTTGCTGCAAGTCAGAGCTAGGATAGCCTCCCTCTGGGATCTCTTGGGAAGTTGCAATTTGAGCACAAGGATGAGTGAACAATCACAGCTATCTCATTAGTACACAGGCTTGAAATGTCCTCTCTTCTCTCCCTTAAACATCCTAGGCACAGAGCTAGGCAAATTCTGGGCGTGCTGCAGAGCCTGATCGCTGATCCTACTCCCCTTTGTCTCCCAGGAGCCCAAGCATTCAACTCCCTCCTTCCTACAGGTTATGGGAGGGATCTGATGCCATCCACATGCTCCCTTGTAGCCTTTAGCTCACTAGCAGGCTCTCAGCGCAGAATTCTGTCCCCATGGAGCTTCTCCTACTTCAGGGACAGTCGGAGGGGGTGCTGTGAAAAAGATGGGGAACATGCTTGAGAGTCTCCACAGGTGGGACCAATTACTCCTGGCTGAGCAAATAGGAAACATCTGAAATTCAGGGAAAACCAGAGGGTTAAAACTGGATGGCGTTTCTTGCGGGAAGGGTTTGTTTTCTGCTGCTTTGTTTAACAGCTGCTTTTCTCTGTTCCTCTGAGGTTTGCTGATCAGGATGGGACTAAGCAGAGACCAAAGAAGGGACCACAGTCCAGTGGCCTCATTTATATTTACCCATTTTTAAATAACAAAAGCCTATTTCTTATAGCCAGCACGAGGAGTCTCCGATCTTTCTGAGAGCAATAACTCCTTTGTGTTCAGGTTGCAAACGGCTATTTTTGCTCTGAAATCCATCAAGGCTGCGCGGTGCCGCTCACACTGTCAGATTAGCACAGACTAGACACAGTGCAGAGAGATGGGAATCGAAGACTCCACTATGCCAGGGGCAAGGAGAGGCATTTTGCAGAGCTGTACATTAGAGATTGGGGATCCTTCTCTGTCCCAGCATTGCATGGGACCCCAATGTGTGAGCTTCTTCACCTGTAGCCAAAGGCTTCATCTGGTTGTAAAGGAAGACTGGAGTTAAAG
>NW_003852478.1:6701145-6701544 GCF_000181295.1 Otolemur garnettii
TGGTGGTCAAGGACTTCTCCCATTGACTCCTAGGAGGACGGTGCTGACCCCCCACAGTTCAAGATACTGAGACCTCTTTATTCCCTAGTGTCTCAAATCTTTGGTCCCTGAGTTCTTTGTTCTGGTATTTTCGCTATGACATTAGACATTTCCAAAAAGCTGTCTCTTTGATATAGTTTATTCCAGTCATGGTGATCAAAACACTTGAGAAACTGACAATGGAGGAAAATAATATTGTACTAAGTGGCCAAATAAGGCCTCTCACTCCTTAACGTCCCTCTTCTCCAAAGGGCCTGACTCTTAATGTCTCTGTCACCTGGGGTCTGGTAAAGCTCGGCTGCTGCTGAGTAAGCTGAGGTTAGGGCTCAGCAGATGTAAAGCTGAGGTTAGGGCTCAGCA
>NW_003852478.1:6702739-6703650 GCF_000181295.1 Otolemur garnettii
AAAAAAAAAAAAAAGCTAAGAATGTAGTTTTTCACAAAGGAAAAAACCAGACTCTTCGTTTTCCATGTGTAAATGTTTTCATAACATTAGCTTTTTTGTGTTCTCACCCATTGGCACACGGAGGCTGGAAACCACCTGCTTAGTGCTGACTCAGCTGCAATGGGGCTCAAAGACAGAAATCCACTCCAAATTCCAGGAGGCCGGGACTGCCAGGCTGGCACACATTGTACTTGATGCCTCTTGGCACAAAGAAGCTACTCAACCAATAATCACTGGACAAATTTAAGGGGACAGAGAGTAGGGATGATATCTTGGGGACCAATGGCACATAAAAGTAGAGTTGATGCTTCTTGGTACCTGGTTTGATCACAAATCACTAAGAGAGGAAATATGTCTACATGTTTATAATCTGACTATTTATTCATTCAGAAGTATGTAAGTGCGTACTGCGGCCAGACATGGTCCTAAGCGCTTGGATACAATACTCCACTGGACCAGACTGGCAGGTAACAGTAAAATGATTAGCTGTAGTGAAGAAGGAAAGCCGATCAGAGGATACGGTCTGTCGGGGAAGGTCTCTCTGAGGAGGTGATAGTTGAGGAGAGACCTGAATGAACTGCGGAAATGAGGAATGCAGATATCTGGAAGATTCTTCCAGGCAGAGGAACAGCAAGAATATTGGCCCAGAGGTGGACAAGTTCCTGAAATGTTGGAAGTGTAGCATGAAGGGAATGTGCAGCGGCTGAGCCAGGGGGAAGACACTGGAAATTCTCCCCTTTAAGAAATGGAATTGGGGTGACAGCAGAAGGCTGGATACCTATGGCTCTGCAGGCCCTCGTAGGATTTGGAATTTTAATCTAAGTGTCTTGGGAAGCCTTGGCAAGCTGAGAGGAAGAGAGGTGTGGCTGGCT
>NW_003852478.1:6704254-6707170 GCF_000181295.1 Otolemur garnettii
CCTGTCCTCCAAGAAGAGGGAGAACGGACTACCCGAGACGGTGAGCTGAGCTGCCAGCACCCAGAGGGACTCCACGACCAGACTCCAGGGGTAGGGACCTTCCTTTGTATTTCGATGATCAGGTCCTTGAAGGCCTCTGTCTTTGGACTCTCATCCTCCATGAACTTGGTTCGCATCCAGGCAGTCTCTGCTGCAGGCTCGTGATGTATCTCAGAGCACCGACACTTCGGTCACTGAGCAGGAGGCTCACGGTGTATCAGAGCACTGACACTTCAGTCACGGAGTCGGGGCTGATGGGGCATGCAGGCCCCCATTCTTGCCCCTCTCCTGTTAGCTCTCCACTGCCTTCAGAGAGACTTTTCTCGAATATCATGACACTCCCTTTCCTGGACCCTCCCAGTGACACCCCAGGTCTTGGGGATAAAGTCCAAGCTCTGTGGTGTGACTCAGAACACGCTACATGATAACTGGCTCGTAGGGAAAGTTGTCCTCAGGATGACCCTTGCTGCCTTGTCCACCTGGAAATCTTTAGCCTGTTCCTCAATGCTCCAGTCCCAGATGTTCCCTCTCAGTGTAGAATTCACAGGCCCATCCAAGCAAACCTCTCTCCTGTGTCTCACTGGCACCTTACTTAATTTGTCCATTGCAGTTCTGTTATACAATACATCATTTAGAAAAAGTCCATCCTTCCCATTAGATTGTGGGCTCCTTCAGGAGAGCAGGCTAAGTGGACATCATCTCTCTCCTCCAGACCCAACATAGAGCCACCAAGCAGTGTAAACCTGACACACATTTGCTGATTGAAGTGAATGAACAGGTTAGAGCCCAGAACAAAGTCTCTCCCTCTAAGAATATTTCTGGCACTTTGTGAAACATTATTGAGGTGCACTCCTATTGGAGAATTGTACTGAATAAAAGAAAGCTGATTGCCGGACGTAGTGACTCACGCCTGTAATCCCAGAACTATGGGAGGCTGAGGAGGGAGAATTGCTTGAGCTTAGGAGTTTGAGACTTGCCTGAATGAGAGGGAGACCCCGGACTCCTAAAAAATGAAAAACCCAGCTGGGCACCGTGCAATCACCTGTAATCCCAGCAGCTTCTGGAGGCTGAGGCAGCAGGATGCCCACAGCCCAAGTTTGAGTTTGCAGTGAGCTATGACGCCATTGCACTCTGCTCAGGGAATAGGGTGGGACTCTGTCTCAACAACAACAACAAAAAGAAAGCCAATTCCCCAAATCTATATACCGTATGATTACATTGATGCTGTATAACATTCTTGAAACTAAACAATACAGAAAAGACTAGATTGGTGGATTGCCAGGGGCTGAGTAGAAGGTGGGGGGGAAGGAAATGGATCTTTGTGGTGAGGGAAATATTCTATAATCTGACTTTGTCAATGTGAGTGGCCTGGTTGTGACATAGTTTGGTAAGATGTTAACACTGGTGAAATTGAGTATCCAGGAAGCCCCAACCCTGCTGGCACTGAGTGACCTTAACTTCACAAGGTTGATAACACGACATGTTTGTCTGCAGTCAGACAACACCACAGCAATGTCCGTGATCTTGAGACACAAGATTTACTTAACTCATGTTCTTACCTGGGCAGAAGCTTTGAAAATGCTGGCCATTCAGTCCTGACTCCTTGAAAGGCAGGGATCGCATGTTACGTGTGGTAGTAACAGGGTGGTGGGGTCAAGGTGGTGTGTGTGCCTGTTCACATGGGGGGTTCTCACTAGAACCCTGGCATGACCTGTGACCCACCTGAATCAGAAGAGCCGCACTCTCTGGGCTGCCATAGCGAAGGTCATGTCCATTGATGGCCAACACACGATCGTTCTCCTCCAGCTGACCGTGCCGGTCGGCCACACCACCATCTAACACGTTGAAGATGAACACCCCAGGCTCATCCACCCTTCGCACCAGTTTTATTCCGAGCTGCTCCTCAGGGCTACTTTTGTTGAGAATCACATGGAAACTGTCATCCCGGGGTCCATAGGTGTCCAGTGCCTGTCCATGGCTCCTGTTTCGGAACTTCTGCTCACGCAGCACGGTCAGCCGCAGCACCTGGCAGGGCTGGCGCAGGAGGCGCATTGCGTAGTTGTGAGGGACGTTGCTGATGTCCATCCCATGGACCTGGGGAGGGAAGCAATCGTGGGGTCACGTGCCACCTGCCACACCCATCCTAAAAGGCCCAGGCTCGCAGGACACGCTCTCTTTACCCCGTGTCCAGTGTCCCCATCTCCAATAGACCCCGAGCCCTGTTCCCGAGTGCACCTGCACCCCCTCTTCAGGCCTCCCTGAGTAGGCAACGCCCTTCAACCTTGTTCTTGTGCAGGCTCACAAATACACTTACAGAATCCTGAACTCCATCCTTGTTGCCTGCTAGACTTATTTTTGAACTGGCAGGAAGAGAGGGAAGGAGGAAAATGTAGAAAAAGGAAAAAGAAGAAAAGAATTTTTCTCATATGACTGAGTCAAATGATTACATTAAACAGCTGTTCAAACCAAGCTGAGTGGACATTTTCTCTCCAAAAACCTCCACCAACTGGGTGAGGTGGCTCATGCCAGGAATCCCAGCACTCTGGAAGGCCAAGGCTGGTGGATCTCCTGGGCTCAGGAGTTTGAGACCAGCCTGAGCTACCATCTCTACTGAAAATAGAAAAACGTGCCTGTGAAAGTGTGTGATGGTTATGTGTGGACATGAGACCGTGCACACACGATTGTGCCTGTGAGAATGTGTGATGGTTACGCGAGGACATAAGAATGTGTCAGATCTCAAGGTGATCATCTATGAGCTCTTTTGCTCGTGTTCTCAATAACAACAAAAAATTCTTGCATAATTTCAAGCTAACTGATGTGAAAGGAAGTTTCCAGGCTCTTTTATGAACAGGCTGAATCGGCTCAGCGCCTGTGGCT
>NW_003852478.1:6708122-6709881 GCF_000181295.1 Otolemur garnettii
CTCTGAGAGAAGTGGGAGTGTCAGCATATCTAAGAAAATGGCTTTAAATTATTTCTCCTCTTATTCCAATTGGTTTGCCAAAGAAACAGCTCATAAAGTGACAGGAGCTGGTCCCTCAGCAACCTAGAAGGGGAGGGATAAAACTGTTATCTGAGCATCAGACAGGAAATATACGAGCAGGAAGGGATTCCTTGTCACTTTTGGCCCATTTTCACTTCAGTCTGATAAACAGCCCTTCCTTTATCCTTTTTTCTTCTAAAAATTCCTCCTTAAAGTCCTCCCTCTCAGTCACTCTTCAGAGGACAGTAACACCCAAGGCATTAGACTCCCCCACCTGTCTCGCCTGGAATATCTCTGGGTTAGTGGAAATAGCTTAGGAATCATTTTTATTTTCTTAGAGGGCCATTAAAATGTAGGAAATGTGCTTCAGAAGGGCATGTGAATATGACTAGATAAAATATAAATGTTCCGTTAATCTCTCTAAAAACAATTTAAGAAAATATATGCTCCTGTTTTATACTATTTTATTTTAATGCTGCTTAAAGGAGGAGAGAAAGAAGATGGAGAAAGAGGACAAGAAAGAGGCGAGGGAGAAAGGGGAGGGAGATTCATGAAGCTAGACAGGAAGAGGGGAGGTGAGGAGACAGAACTATTTACATACAGAGAGAAAAAGGAGAGGGAAGAGCAAGAAAGAGACAAAGATGTCAAATTACAAACCTCTTATGAAGAGTCATAGCGACATAATAATGAAGAAAAGTGACTATACATAGTTACTTTACTATTTCCTCTCATCCATCATCCATTCATCCATCCACCCACCCACTAATCCATACATCCATCAATCCATCAATCCATCTATCCAACCATCCATCCGTCCATCCATCCACTAATCCATCCATCCATCCACCCACTAATCCATACATCCATCTATCCAACCATCCATCCATCCATCCATCCACTAATCCATCCATCCATCCACCCACTAATCCATACATCCATCTATCCATCAATCCATCTATCCAACCATCCATCCATCCATCCATCCATCCACTACCCATTAATCCATCCATCCACCCACTAATCCATCCATCCATCCATCCACTAATCCATCCATCCACCCACCCACTAATCCATACATCCATCTATCCATCAATCCATCTATCCAACCATCCATCCGTCCATCCACTAATCCATTCATCCATCCACCCACTAATCCATACATCCATCTATCCATCAATCCATCTATCCAACCATCCATCCGTCCATCCATCCACTAATCCATTCATCCATCCACCCACTAATCCATACATCCATCTATCCATCAATCCATCTATCCAACCATCCATCCATCCATCCATCCACCCATTAATCCATCCATCCACCCACTAATCCATCCATCCATCCATCCATCCATCCATCCATCCACCCACCCACTAACCTATCCATCCATCTATCCAACCATCCATCCATCCATCCATCCATCCATTAATCCATCCATCCACCCACTAATCCATCCATCCAACCATCCATCCATCCATCCATCCACCCACCCACTAACCTATCCATCCATCTATCCATCCATCCATCCATCCATCCATCCATCCATCCATCCATCCAGTTACTTGCTCACGGGGTTTTTATATCAAGCCACTTGCCATAGTGCAGTGCCTACCTTCAGTATGATGTCTCCTGGCAGGAGCCGGCCGTCTCTGGCAACTGCGCCATCATGATAAATGTGTTGGATGACGATATGGACCAG
>NW_003852478.1:6709992-6712229 GCF_000181295.1 Otolemur garnettii
CTACCTTCAGTATGATGTCTCCTGGCAGGAGCCGGCCGTCTCTGGCAACTGCGCCATCATGATAAATGTGTTGGATGACGATATGGACCAGTGGGGTTTCACTGCCTCCCACAAGCCTAATGGAGAGACTTTCATTGGGATCCACTCGATGGATTCTGATGCTGGTGATTTCACCATCTGGAATCAGGTGATACAACCTTGGAAAGACTGAAATGGATAAAGACAGTATTTATTTAAGACGCCCACCCAGAGGACGTTTCTAACCACTCTCTTCTTGCCAAACTTTGGCTTCAGCCAAAGTAAACTACTCATTGTTCCTCACGCATGTTTTCAACTTTCCTGCCTCTGTGCCAGCGTAAGTATCTTTGCCTGGAATGTTTTTCATCCTGGGCCTAAATGAAAGGCCTGCATGAAATAATCCCTTCCAATTACACTCTACCCAGATGCCTCTTTTCCCTGCCCTGACATCCCATTTCCTATAAAGCTTTCTTGTTATTTCTCACGGCAACTCAACCTTCTCTTGTTGCTATTCATGCCTATTTCTTCCATCCCCCCATTGGACTCTACAGCCCTTGAGGGCATAACTTGTGGCTGCTCTGTGGTTCTGTGCACAGATTTCTGCATTCAGCATCCTTCAGGTGATGTTTAGCATGAATGGGAATGAATAAATGATGAATGGCCCTATGGAATAAAGAAATGAATGGTCCTTATGGAATGAATAAATGAATGGTCTTATGGAATGAATAAATGAATGGTCCTTATGGAATGAATAAATGAATGGTCCTTATGGAATGAATAAATGAATGGTCTTACAGAATGAATAAATGAATTATCCTTATGGAATGAATAAATGAATGGTCCTTATGGAATGAGTGGCAGTTTCATCATTTGTTTATCAAGAGACAACAACAGAAGAAAGCAAAGCCCTGCTCTTCCCTACTTTCAGATCGTTTCAAAAATGTCTTTGTCAAAGACCCTGCTTTTCAGGCTTGAAGAATTATCAATCTTCTCTACCAGACACTGCTGTCGATAAAGGAGCTAAGAGACCTGATTCATGATGGAGAAGAAGTCAATACCCAACTGGTGGCTTCAGGATTTTTGTCCCTGATCTGCCCGAGTCACTGAATTTAGAGCTAAATTAGGGGGATTCAAAGATCAGATAGCTGGTGTTTCCAAACTTTCCCCGAGGACTCTGTCATAGTTGCCTCCCACCTGCCACTCCACTGCCACCTCACGGGGAAGAGCTGCACTAGCTGTTATGTAGCTTGGTGGTAACAGTCAGATCTTTATGGCACAAGTGAGGACAGTTTAGCTGAGAGCTAGAGTGAAGTCACTGGCTAGGTGGCCCTGAGAGCCTAGGGCTCCTGTGTCCAGCACTCTCGTCCCTGGAAGCAGGTTTTCACAGGGAGGCGGGAGCCCACAGGATGAGCACTATGGCCCTGTAAACCTGTGGTGCCAACTGGCACGGATTCTCCACTTCAGTTTGAATAGAAGGCTTGGAGGACATGGACAAGTTATGGGAACAGGCCACACTTACTTCAGTAGGAAAAGTGGTTCCTGTGAGTGGTTTCAGGCTCAAGTGTGTAGGTGGCAGGCTGAGCCGCTGCTATCTCCTGTAGCTGCTGACAGCTGCCTCTGCCCTGGGAGTCTCGTCTAATTATGTCATCAGGACAAACACTGCAGGCCTGGTTCTGTACAGTCTGTGTTTTGTGACTATTTTCAAAATCCATGACTTTAGTTTCTTTTTTCCTAATAAACTAATGAGTCTTGGACTCTCTAGAAATAATATAGAAAGGGCAGAAATTATTTCCAAGTATTGCAGGGCACAGTGGACTAAGTAGGTCCGAGGAAGACTGCCTCATTGTCACGGCCTGTTCTCAACCTTCATTTGGGTTCAGTTTACCTAAGTGATTGGCCTTCTGTAATGCAGGGGGTTCAGTTTACCTAAGTGATTGGCCTTCTGTAATGCAGGGGGCAGCCGTCTTTATCAGTCAGTTCCTGGTGCTAACAGGAACTGTTAGCTTGGGTGATTGAGTTCAATTAATGTTCAAACTACTTGGATTGCTTTAAGTAGGCTATATAAAAGCATTTGTTGGAATATGTCTGGTATAAGAAGGGAATGGACTTTTTTTTTTTTTTTTGAGACAGGAGCCTCAAGCTGTCCCCCTGGGTAGAGTGCCGTGGCATCTCAGCTCACAGCAACCTCCAACTCCTGGGCTCAAGCGAGTCTCCTGCCT